>NC_081426.1:94400541-94538041 GCF_949786415.1 Peromyscus eremicus
GTACCAGCCTAGGAGGTGACAGGAAGAGCATTAATGATAATCACATGGTTGGCTCATGACAGGTCTCTGGGAAGCTCCACTACATCAACAATTTTAACACAAAGATGGATGAGTGGGGTCAAAAGAAAACATGATTTTCCATAAATTAAAAAAAAAACATCTAGAACAGTGTGGGAACATGGCCCAAGAATGGAGTCATGTGAGGGCAGTTGTGAGTGGCTGTGAGAAAACTCTAAGAAACCAAGGCAAGAGTCTTGTGACCTCAGCTTCTTCAAACACACAGAGCTGTTCTTGGGTGTGCTTTTGTGCCCCTGCCGGCTGCAGCAGATAGGAGTGAGTTTACTTTCGATTATTCACTACAACTGGCTATTGTTGTTTGTTTATATGCCTCTTTGAAAGACACAGGCTTTTGCTACATGCAGCTTGGGCTTGTGATTGTATACAGCTTGAACTCATGAGAGCTTTACTCATGTGACCTGTCTTAATCCTCGAAGTATATTGTCTGATGTTCTGAATAAAATTGGCTTCAGCTTGAGACCTTAGTTTGCCTCATTTTTAGGCTCCATTCTCCCAGGTTCCACTACCAATTAGATTGATAAACAAACGGGATATTTTTTTGTCTTGTAATCCTGATCAGACTTCGTGCATATTGGATTTTCAGTGCATATGAGGAGAGCAGCAATCTTTTCCTAGAATGTAACTTTTGAGAGTCCAACCCAAATCACAATGAACGCCTTTGAGAATGAGTTGTTTCAGAGTACACCAGTATCCACTTTGCCAGAGAGTCAGGGCATAATGGCGGCTGTGTGTCACTGCCCATGACAACAGCGTCCCCATTCCCTCCAGACAGCTTCGTGAGATGGCGAGGTACGGTCTCTAGCTTCGCCTCCTTCATACTGCAATGCTTGCCCACATTTGGTTGGATGGGGGGAGCTAGTGCTACACCTTGTCTTGTGCCAGCCTCAGCTTCATCTACGCAGACGCCACGCTTCGCCCACTTTCACGTCTGTCAGAATTTTCAAGCTATCTGGTATTAACTGGCCAATGATTCCATTTCTTCCCTCAAAACTCAATCATAAAAGAAATAAGAAAAGTTAGTAAGAAGCAAATCCTGCTCTTGGACCTGGTTTTATCCAAAGGTCTGAGATTTGCTAATTGGTTTCTGGTTTCTGCTTCCTTCCAATTTCCTGGATATTGGGGTGTAAAGACCTTGAGGTGATCCGTCTGTCTCCAAAGCCTCTCTTGTAACCTTCTAGCATCACGTTGGCCAGTGACTGTGCTGACATCACTTCGTTCTTAGAGTCCACTCAAGAATGCTCAAAGGAAAACAAAACGCTCCACTTCAGAAACTATGACCAAACCAACTGCAGCCAGCCTCCCTGGGTTCAGGTCCAGCTCTGCCATTGACCAGTTATTTGAATGAGACACTTCATCTTTACAACCAACTGTCTTGATCACAAATGAGGACTATCATAGCAGCTAGAGTGTTACAGGAAACAGTTCCTGGAACATACTTAGAGCACAGAAAGTAGTCCATCAATGTTTTCAACCTTTCTGATTATTTTATAGATATATGGTCGTTCCTTCTTCATTCTCAAGGATATTTTCAACTTATTTTGTGATAACCTAGAACTGTTTGTTGTTACAATTTTTGCCTCCAAGTAGACCACATATCAAATCCTTCCATTTCCTTTTTTATATTGAGTAATGATGATATTGTCTGGTATTATCCTGAAATGCCCCATTTTCCCCTAGGATCTTTACATTCACACACAAAGAATAAGTGGAGGCCTATGTTACCTAACCACAGGGATGGAGTCTCTTTTGCTGGATTTTGTAGCTAATACAGTTAGTAAATTTTGCTAAACAGATCTCTGTCAATAAAAGTTGCCAGTTAAATAGAATCTAATTTTAATGTTTTACTTGGGGAGTAACAGAAGGAGAGAGCTATGTGTTTTGTAAGCCAGTACAAGGGCCCAGGACAGAAACTACTCAGGAAGGGGAGAAGGGTGTGAGCATAGCAGAGAAGATCAAAGCTGAACTGGCATGGAAGATCAACAGTGAGCTGCAAAGCAGACAGAGGCTGAAGTTCAGAGTGACGGCCTGTGCTAGGACTCACGGAGCCTGTGTCCGTGTTTCTGCTAAGCCATGGTTTGGAAAACTTACTTTGTTGTTGTTTTCTTAACCAACTCCCTAAGAATTGAAGATTTGTTACACAGAAAGAAAAGGAAAATGGGAGGAGGCAGGACTGGGTTCTGGAGCATCTCCTCGGTTCTGGAGCTTCTCCTCGGTTCTGGAGCATCGCCTCAGTTCTGGAGCTTCTCCTCAGTTCTGGAGCTTCTCCTCGGTTCTGGAGTTTCTCCTCGGTTCTGGAGCATCGCCTCAGTGGCATAATTTTTTTCTCATCAATTTTGGTTCATTATGAAAATAAAGTTTATTTTATAGTGGTGATGATGCTGAATCACAACAAGATCTTCAAGAAATGAAGACTGAAATGAATTATGACATAAACTTTAAAATGTGTTCACTAGACTCAGCAAAGACAGGAAGTGACCCAGAAGGGTTTGGCTAAAACAGCTGAAAAACAGAAAGGTTTTCTAACTAGACCTAAAAGAAAAATATTCGAAAATGTCACTAATGGCAATAGGAACTTCAGGGAAAGGCTCCAACCCACATAACAACGGCAGCCCATTGGTAGGAGCTGAGCTCTCCATGTACTAATGCGCGGAGGAAGTCGGCGGGGTTGAGCGGGAACTCGTGCTCTGAGCAGCCAGGCATACTGTCATGGTTGGTATTTGTGGAATACAACCCAGGTTTTCACCAGCCTGAACTATGAGCATGACATTCTTTAAGAATTCTAATTAAGGGGCTGGAGAGGTGGCTCAGCAGTTAAGAGCATTAGCTGCTCTTCTAGAGGACCAGGGCTGGATTCCTATCGTTTGCATGAGGCCTGGCGAGGATCTGTAGTAGCAGTCCAGTGGGATCCAATGCCTCTTCTGGCCTCCACAGGCACTGCACACAGGTGGTGCATAGACATGCATGCAGGCCACACCAATACACATTAAATAAAAATAAAGCAAGAAATTTTTAAAGAATTCCAGCTAAAAATCAAGGTTTTACTTTCCATGCTACAACTACTGCTAAACAAATTACACTTCCATGCAGAGTCTGAGGAACTACACATTTTACAATAAGAAGTAAAATTCCAGAAGACCCTACTGAAGGCCAGGCTGCATTCACAGTGACATGGTAAATGTTTTTCTCTTTCTAAGGACTTTCATCTTGATTTCACACATTACCTTGACCTTCATGAGTGTTAAGATGTTTACAAAGAGCGGGGCAATGGCTCTGTTGGTAAAGCATGAAGACACAAGTTCAATCCCCAGCACCATGTAATAAAATAAAAACTAACTGAGAAATACCTGACTTGACTACATATAAGTTATCCAAAATAACTATAATTGATGGCTGGGGTGATTTCTCAGTCAGTAAAATACTCACCTTGTGAACATGTGAAGAAACAAACCCCAGTTTAATACCCATGTTTTTGTTTTGTTTTTTTAAACATGGTGAAACATGCTTGATGCTTATAATCCCGGAGCTGCTGAAGGAGACAGTGAATCCCTGGAGTCTACCAGCCACCCAGCCAACAGGGAGAGCTCCTGCCTCAGAACCTGAAGGTGGGGGGCAACTTGGAAAAGAGCATGCAAGTTTGACCTCTGGCCTCCACATGCACACATGTGCACATGCACAGATATGAGCACTGGTGAACATAGAGAGAGGAGGGAGAGGTAGATTTGGGGATGACCTGACATAGAAGTCTCACCAAGTCCATCAGCACCCACGAGGTCCAAGTCACTGAAGCTTCTTATCTTTAATAACACGTTCAGAAGGAGCTTATCATTTAGGCATATTCTATTTTAGTTAATGAAGGTTCTGAAATTTTAAGTCCTGGGATCCTAATTATTCGTATTTGCTCATGGGCATCTAATTCCACATCTCCAAGCTAAACCGTTTTATCATTCAGATTAGTGGCCCTTAGCTTTTTGACCCGCGGTGCGTGTTCAAGTGTCTTTTCAGTTTGGTTTCTCTTTAATTAGGAGAAGCAGCCCTGTGTTTTAAGACTGCCACTGTTTAAAACAATGTGAATTTTATCTAACACATTTGCCTTGAAGCATCCGCAATGAACTTATTTTTATAAAATCAAAACAAATATGAATTTAAAAGCAACCATTAGGTTCTATAGCCAAGATGATGTTGTTCTTGACCCTGTTGGCATGAAAATTCAAATTTCTTTGTTGAAGATGGTTCTGTGCAAGAATATGTGATTTTCATAAATCTCTTTGTTTCTCGGAAGTTCAAAGGGAGCAAAGACAAAATTCTGTAGAGCAGTACCAAATTAGCAATTAGAGTCTGCACGGAAGACTGGACCGCTGTGCTCGGCTCTGGAAGATTAGCCGCTCAGCCCGCCCAGCACTGCATTCAGCTCCACAGAACCGAGAGGGCAGCCGAAGAGAAGCACCAACTCTGAGGCGAGGCGAGGCGCTGCGCTCATGTTGCTTGCAGCTTTCCTCTTTGCTCTCGCTGCTGTTACAAATAATGCAAACCTGTTTTTATTAATTTACATTAAGTTCATTTAACACTGATGAAACAGACCAGAAATGTATAATGAGGACCGTTTAACAAGCTCTTGCGTTTGCCTAATCGTGCTCTGTTTGTGAGAGCTTATCTCGTTCTTGGGAAGTCGCCTGCTAGAAGCCCCCTCCTTACTTTAACGAGTGAAAAGGGGAGAGTCGCCAGCCACTGATGACAAAGAAGTGAACAAGCTTAATAATCTCCAATTTGGTTTTCCACTCCACTTCATGATGGAGGCGACGCAAGCTCTGTGGCCAGAGGAACACGGGAAGCAACCATGAGTACTGAAAATTTAATTAAAAGTCAGAAAGCCATTGCAACAAAGACTCAGCAGAAAGCCATTTATTTTTAAAATCTAATATATTCTTCATGACTAAAGGCTAAAGCACATGCTGACTTACACACTTAGCTGTAACTGATTTAAGCTACTTGATGACTTTTTCCCCTTTTCCCCTCTCTTTTTTTTCTTTCTACCTTTTTTTTCCCTTTTGGCTCACAGGGTGGTACTCAATTTGCAATGGAGTAAATTGGCAGAATTTAATTTGGTGGATTTTTTTTTTATCTCTGTAAAAAGAATCCTCATTAAAGCCCCACGATCAGCTGTATGCTTTTTCCATCATTAACTGGTCTAACTGCAGGTAAAAGATACAATTATGGATTTCTATAAATCCTATTGTCAATTTATAGCTGAAAGACTGGGGAGGCACCTCGTTTTAAATAGGTTATTTTTTTCCCCTTAACCTTTCTTTGTTTTAATGAGGATTCAGTTTGTCACTGTCTGAAACATCTCCCGGTAGGAAAGTTTCTTGGGAAATTATAAGGAATAAAAAGTACGAATGGGAGAAGATGCTTGGCTACATTGCAAATTCACAAGAAGACTCAACACTTGAGATTCATCTCCAGAGTCCTGTATGTAGTACTGTCTTTCGGGTGCCACTCTGGAGTATGGAATGCCTGAACATGAAGAGCTCCAAGGGGGGCTTTGAGGAAGGGGAGTTGAGAGACATCCCCCTCAGATGTATCCTTGCAGAAAACATTGGTTCAAATGATGGAGACCGTTGTTTCTCCCAAAAAGATCTTGATATGGATATATTTAGCTTACTTCACCTTACCTTGTCTTCCCACCCACATGCCCCCAATAAATAAAATAAAATTTAAAAAGCTCTGAAGCCATTGGCAGATCAGCATAGAATAATACACTTATTCTGAGCCCTCCAGATGAATCTCCTGAAAGCAACACCCAGTCCACCCTAAGAAAAGTGGCTGAATCGCTCCATTCTCCAGAAGTTCAGTACACGGCTGATAGTGCTGTGGAAACTGTAGGGGAACTGCGCTCTGTGGATCTCAGCCACTGTTTCCCACTCTGTTCTCTGAGATGGCTGTCCTGGGATTCAACAGCAAACACATGCCTCTCTCGGATGCGCTAGCATGGACTACATTGGGCCTGCATCCAAAATAGCTCTCCTCCTACCCGCTACTCCCTGAAAAGGAATCAAAAATAGTGGGGATTTTGCTGTGGGACCCACATCAACCCCCAGCCTTTGTCCCTTGAGGTAACAACTCCTGGTTGTTCATCACCTTTGAAGAGTGAGGCCAGCCCAAACGCCCTCAGCAGACCCTCTGCCTCCTGTAGCGGCTGTGCTGTGCACTAGTCCTGCAAAGACAGAAAAGCCGGTCCTCCGTCACGGCTCCCACTGCTCCCAGTGCGCTCTCAACAGTGCGCACTCTTCTGGATAGGAGACATTGCTTTCACATCCATCCTTGTGGCCGAGGCTACTGACATTGTGGTCCAGAGGTATAGATTAACCTAAGTTCTACTTTTGCAAAAAAGACCAATATTTAATGCCGTGTGCTTTCTCACTTCCAAGTCACCTGCACCCTACTAGTACTCAGAATCAGTAGCCTTCTCTTAGGGATGCTGGGACATTCTTGGTGCCAGGCCCTCCTTGGAAACACTGAGAACCAAACACTTGTGTCTTGGGTCCACTGTAGAGTAACAGTCACACCCTTTGTGACTGCAGCCATGGCTGGAGGTGGAGATCACGGTGGCCACCCAGGACTGCCAGAGTATCATGTTATGTATCACAACTGTGGAGAAAGGCCCAAATTCAGAATTGAAAGTAGTTTCTACAAATGCCTATCACTTTTATATCATTGTAAAGTTGGAAAACCATAAATATGGAAAACCATATTTGTACTGATTAGGCATGACAACAACCTAGGAGCTGACTGAGGAACCCCAAGAGATCTTCAGTACCCACTAATCCTGCAGTGCTCCTAGCCAAGTTGCTACATGCCAACAGGAAGATCCCGATGATGCAAGACTCACCTAAAGGCTGCCCAGACCACCCAGCAGTCTTTAAGGAGACTGAGTATCCAGACAAATGAGAGCTATATCTCGGTTTCCCTCCTAGTTCCAAAACATTTTCAGAGCCCCGAACAAGTTCAAAAAAGGACAAAATCAGGATTTTCGGTGAAATGGTACCCAGTGTCAGAAGTTTTCATTCTTCTTCCTTGTAGTGCCCAGTTTTACTACATCGCTGCCATCTATACCTTCTTTCAAACGTGTGTCTCATTCCATCCCGGCTTCTCACCTACAATAAAGTCACAGGGAGATATGCACGTGTGTGGTCCAGCTTTTAGTTGCCAAAGGAGGATGCAGATGGAGTATGCTTGGGTGTGACACCTCACGAAAGCTGCAGCCTGGTCATCTTATTCTTCATCCCCCACAGATGTGCCAGTGATCTTTCTGTGGACACATTTCCATCGCTCAAGACTGTCGTCCTATTGTCCTTCTGTCAGGTAAAATTGGAGCCAACCCTAGTCCTTAAAGCCATCACATTTATCCAAGCATCGTCATGCTTCTAGCACCTAAAAGTCACATGGGACCTATTCTGTGCTTGCATAGGTCACTCTGGCCCCATGAGGACACTTCAAAAGCAGTTAGCAGGGGATGACCCCAAAACAGTCCAAGGTGGCAGTCCCAGAGCGGTCGAGGGCGGGGCTTGGAAGGGAAGGGGGAGGTGCCCGTGCTGCTGGGCACCAACACACGTGACCTCATGCTCTGACATCAGTTCTGTCCACTTCTCTTTCTGCTCATTGCTTTCCTTTGTTTTTATTTTATATATTAATACATAGTTTGCACTTTCCACTCCAAAAGAACAAGTAGAAACTTTCATATAAATAAGTCTACCATACTTCCAACCTTGCTCCAAATAATAAAGCATTTTCTTTGGTAGGTTGAAAGGCACACATTCTTAGGGTTGACATACCATGGTTTGGGAACTGAATGAAAAAAAAAAAAAAGAAAACCTTACAGTAATTCATATAAGTCTTAACAACTGGCACACTGGTGAGAAAAACAAAAGATACATCTATTCACGGCTGTTTAAATGGGAAGTTAAGTGAGGCAGACGTGTGTGATTAACTAAAATGGTTGCCACCACCAAGCATCATCCTTCTGGAGAAGATACTAGTGGAAAGCAAAGGTTGACCAGGATGTGTGGGCCTTCTGCCATGAGACACAGGCATGACTTATTGGATGGTGTGGTGATATATATTGTACCCTAATAAAATTTGCCTGAAGACCAGAGGACAGAACTAGCTACTAGATTAAACATAGATGCCAGGCAGTGGTGGCACACACCTTTAATCCTAGCACTTGGGAGGCAGAGATCCATCTTGATCTCTGTGAGTTCATAGCCACCCTGGACTACATGAGATTGATTCCATCTAGGAGAGAAAACAGAGCCAGGCGGTGGTGGCACACACCTTTAATCCCAGCACTTGAGATCTCATGCCTTTGCTTGGGAATTCACACAACTTTAATCCCAGTGCTAAAAAGGAAATGACATGGTGGGTGGAGAAAGGTATATAAGGTGTGAGGAGACAGGAACTAAGGCTTTTCAGCTGAGGAAGCTCATTCAGCTAGAGGCCTATTGGCTGAAGTCTTCCAGGCTGAGAATTTGGTAGAGGTAAGAACTCTAGTGTCTGGCTACTCTGCTTCTCTGATCTTTCAGCATTTATCCCAATATCAGTCTCCAGGTTTTTTTTATTAAAAAAATCATTTAGCAATTCGTGTTATATTTGGTTTCCAACTTTTGGGGCACCAATTCATGAAAAAGCCACTTGTCTGTGACTTTGCAGCCGGCTCAAGCCCAGACTCAGGCTCCAAAAATGCCAGAGTTAACCACTTCTGTACAGTCCTCCCATGCAGACAGCTGGCTCTTCAGTGTCTTCCTTTTGGCTTTCTCTGAGCCCCCTCCTCAGGCTGCCGCCACTGTCATCTGAATCATCATTGTCAGCAGATTTGGTGAGTCAATTAGGATTTATTAAAGGAAGGAATTAGTTAAAAGAAAATTTTTCCCACATTAAAAAATAGGAAATATTTTTACAATGGAAGGATTTGGTCTCTGTTTCATAATACGATTGAAGGTCTGAAAATGGAATGACTAAGTGAGAGGATAATTAATGTTGATGGGATTCACATAATATCAATTATGAATATTATTTGTTTGATCATTTCTGTTTTATCCTTTAAAAAGTTGGTTAATATGAGTGCCAAGATAAAAGTTTTAGGAAAACTTGTTAAAACATATCATAGAGATATTCAGACCCAGACAGAAGAATTTAAAGAACCAATCTCAACATTGCATTATAAGGTTACAGAGAAACAGCCTAAGGCTTTCAAACAACCAACTTTAATTTATCCAGTAACTTTACTACAAGCAATTTAGCCAGTAACCAGGAACTACCCAGTGATATCCTCATATCCTCAAGGCTGTGTAAGAGCTGACTGGATTCCTGTGCAAATGCTAGATTTGAGGAGATTCAAAGAAGCAATAGTCTCATATGGCATCCACTCATCTTTCATGAAGCAAATGTTAAACTCGTGGTCAACTTGTAATAGAATTATCCCTCAAGACTGGAGAGATTTGGTTGCTGCAGTCTTAGAGGCTGATCCCCAATTACAATGGAGGACCTGGTGGAAGGATGAGGCTAAGACCATTGAACAATAAAATAGGGCTAGAGGTATTGAAATTTGCCAAGATCAACTTCTTGTAGAAGGCAATTATGCTGATATACAAAGACAATCTTTATATGATGACCACTCCCTAAGTTTATGCTAAATGTCAGCCTTGAATGTTTGGGACAGAATTAAAGAAGTAGGAAAGAAAAATAAGTCATTTACAAAAGTTATACAGGGTCCAAAAGAAACCTTCATTGATTTCTTACAAAGACTGGCTTAAGTAGTAAATACAATGATACCAAATTCAGAAGCTAGGCAGATAATAATTGAATCTCTGGCTTTTGAAAATTCTAATGCACAATGGAAAAGGGTAATTAGACCATTAAAGGCAAGATAAGCACCCTTGGAGGAATGGATCTGAGATACAATAAATATTAAATCTCATGACCATCATGATGCTTGGATAGGAGAGGTGATTTCCAGAGGTTTGCAGAAAAATAGTAATGTCAGATGTTTTAATTGCAGTAAACAAGGTCACCTAAAAAAAGGACTGTAAACAGGGTGTTCCTAGAAACAATGTTTGTGCTAGGAATAATCCCAACAGAACATCCCTCTGTTCCAAAGGTGTGGTAAAGGCAGACATTTGACTAATGAATGTAGCTCAACCAGGGACAGTCAAGTTAATCCTTTGCCATCAGGAAACTCCCTGGGGGGACCTCTTACAGGCCCCCATGTCAAATTTGGTTCAGTCATTTCCTGCCATCATGGAGGAAACTCCTTTCCAGAGCAATTTAAGAACCCAATGCCTGTTGTAAGAAACCATACCGCTCTGGGTGATAGAACAGCTTTAGAAAATAAAACAAAAATTTAAGGAAAAACTATAAATCAAAATTGATGAAGATTAGATTGGGACCCTCACCAAAGTTAGGGTTGGGGAAGGGTTTTGTTTTTGTCTTTCAGGAGAATGAAGGCTAAGGAATCTGAAGAACTCTGGACAAATGAGACATCTGAAGAAATAAGACAAATCATCCAGAAAAAATGTCCCAAGAAAAAAAATAAATTGGCCTATTGATATATCGAATATCTAACAGGATAAAATTTCATAAGTCTTAAATGTTTGTTTCTGCTGTTCTCTACAGACACATAACACAAATGGTCTTTATATAGTCCCAGTTCAATAGAAAATTAAGTCTGGCTTTGGATTTGGAGTGTGACTTTCTCCTTCTCTAAACCCAAGCATGCTTGTTAAAAGAAAATGCAAATTCTCTATATCATGTCAGAAGAGCCATCTGATATGGGACAGAAGAAAAACTGAAATTAAAGGACTACTCTGTTGCCATTAATCTCATAATTCTTTGGTTCTATTTGACTCTTTAAAATTTTTCTTAAGGTATGAATTTTATATCAAAATTTATAAAATTAATATATATATATTTTAAACTTTTATCATGATATTAGTGGTCATATAGTGTACTAATTCTAGAAAAAAAAAAGGCTTCATCTAGTTTCCTGTACAAGATTTCAGGTTTGAGTCTCTATCAGTTTTTTGAAGTGAACCATGACCACACCTAACAGTGACTTTGAAATCTCCAAAAAGATGATGGGACCCCACAGCAACGATTCCATCAAGACAATGATAATGCCATTACACTGACAAACACCACCCAAAGATCGGCTTTGGACTACAAACTGCTCAGAACAATATCGAGATGGCTAGCTGAGATGATACAGCCTCACAGACTACTCCAATCAGGACTTGACCATAATCCTAAATTTTTGTTGTATCCCCATAAGACTACCAGTGCCCCCAGTCAGCAGGAAGTAGCCTAGAAGACTATGCCCACATTCCCAAAAAATGGATTACGGATGTTTGTCTTTGTTTAGAGGTTGGTTACAAATTGTTCTTGGTCATAGTCAATCTCTTTCTAAAAGAAGAAGGGGAGTATGATATAGAAATGTACTGTATAGAAATGATAGGATAAAAGGGTAGATTATGGAATCTACTCTGAAAAGAAAAAAAGGAGAATTTAGATATGATAAGACAAAAAGGTAGATTATTGAATCTACTTTTAAAAAGCAACTACTAGTTTTAAATATTTTACATTGGATTGGATTTTTGTATATTGTATACAAATTTTGTGTATTGATACAAATTTGAGATTATTTTTGTTAGAAAATACTGTACATACATTTCTACTCTTGTTCAAGGTACAATAGTACCTATACAGCTCATTTATCAATCTAATGCAAATCACTAGCCCTTGAAAGTTATTATTACCAACTAATTAGGATATAAAGAAATGAAGTTAGTAGTTAGTTATTACAATTGAACTTGTAGTCATATTAGGTATGTTTTCAAGGTCAAATAGAGATTTATTTTAAATAGACAGGTCATCTTCAAATACTTCAGAGATCTATAGAATATGGCATTTAAGATGTTTTAATAACATAGGTTCTTTTTTTATGACTATGAGACATGTCTGCTCCTGGCAGCACCAATCTACTTCAGAGAAGATGGGCATTGAAGAAACTCCGTATGGAGTTTACTTTCTTTGGTGCAAAAGGTAGCCATTGGGCAAGAAAGTGCCCTTACCTCAACTGCTGACAGTATGTTGTCCAAAATGACAAGCAGGACACAAAAGAAAGAACTGCCAAGCCTTGCCAAGACAAGGTAGGAAGGCCCTGTAGAAAATCCTGCTTCACAGATGAGTCTGTCAGATATGCTAGGCCTGTAGGCCAATGATGGATGCCCCAACATTGCAGAGGAACCTTGAGTGACTGTCCAGGCAGCCAGCTGTTTGTCATTTCTCACAGTTTTTGGAAGTTGGTTGTTTGCACTTCCTGCTTACTCAGTTAATATTATATCCTTCTTGGGTCTCTGAGGGAGTTGAAGACTAGATAGTTATAGTTATATTCGTGTTACAGGATGGTCTTGCTGGGGAAAGTGGACACACAGGGCAAGGCAGTGTGGAAGGTGAAAGGTTATCAGTCAACACAGCTCTGCGTATGTAAGTGAAAGAGCTCATGACACCATGCGGCTGGCAGCAGAGCTGACTGTCCCCTGGAGTCACTGTAACAAATAAGAAGGTATGGTCTACAACACTCAAGAAATTGTTGTTGATGTGAGTTGGGGTTTGGATGAGAAATGTCTCCATGGATTCCAGGTTGGTGATGGTGTTATGGAGGTTATGAGACCATTAGGGGGTAGAGCCTTGCTGGAGGGATTATGTCACTGGGGGCAGACTTTACAGGATAGCCTCACCTCCCCCTTTCTATGTGGATGAAAATGTAATATGCCAGCTTCCTGCTCTTCCCACCATGCTTTCCCTGCCTGTGGCCACGCCCTCCCCGCCGTGATAGACTCTGTCCCTAAGCCAAAAAGAACTCTTTTCTCCTCTGAGTTGCTTTTATGGAGTTCATGGTATCTTATCCCAGCAACAATGAAGTAACTAATACAGTATGTCTCCTAAAACTCTAGAACATTCTTTCCTTGTGAACACACAGGGCTTCCTCTTGGTAGGCTCGCTCAGCTGTTTTGAATAGCCGACTTTACCGAAATCTACATCAAGTTCCTGATTCCTGAGCCTGGGGTTGTTTTTCCTTCCTCCCTTGCTTTAATTGTGCAGAAGTAAATGCAACATAAGCAATGTAAAAATCAAGTCTTGCTAGTTAAATATAAGAACACAGAGCAAAATATCTGAGAAAGGTTACACCTCTTTAAAGATGCAAATTGATAATGGAGCTCAATATCAAAACAACAGAGTGCTGTTAATTTTTAAAAAGGTGCAAATTGCTAATCTTACTTAAGGCTTTTTTTTAAATTGCTTATTAAGAGTCCTAGCACAAAAAAAATTAAACAAAATAAACTCTTAAAAATAGAGGGGTAAGAACTAAACGTGAGTTTTGCTATAACCCTTTGCTTCCCTTTCGAACCTGCTGGTTACCGTAGGACTTGCTAATGTTTGAAGACTGCTGTCTCCCCTAAGGTCACTCTAGAAGTCTGCACACTTGGTTTATCACTTACCTATTGCTGCTACAGTGCTTCATCAGACCACAGAACCACGAAAATATAGACAATAACCATTTAGCTCACAAGTTTGGGGATTCAGCTGATCTCTAGTGGACTTGACTAATCTTGCCTGGTCTCACTGAGGCTGCTGAGGTTAGCTATGGCTTGGCTGGGAAACTGTCCATATGAGCTGAGCTTGCTCACATATCTGGGGTCCATGATGGGTGGATGGAGGGACTGGGCAATAGAGCATTATTCCATGTGCTCTGCCTAGGTGGCCTAGAGAGCATTTTTTCAACAATTTCCAAGTGTTACATACATTAGCTTTTGTTTAGTCATCCTGTAATGGTGAGGCCCCACTCAGCCCCTAATTCATAGGCTAGACATCAAGGCTGGTGATGTTGTATACACAAAGCTTATTGGACACACAGTAGGGATCAGGGTAATCTGGAATGACAAGACAGAAAAAAATAGATTGAGCCTGTCTAGTGATAGGGGGTTATCATGTGGGTTGTCTACATACCCCAATAATGCCATGAAATCCGTGAGTGTCCATGTGTTTCCTAACATAGAGACAGTGGTAGGGAAGTATCTTGGTTACTGTTCTATTGATGTGAACAGACACCAATGCCAAGGCAGATTATAAAAGAAAGCATTTAATTGGGGGCTTGTTTACAGTTTCATAGGGTTATTCCATGGTCATCATGGCTGGAATCATGGCAGCAGGCAGGTAGGCATGGCACTGGAGCAGTAGCTGAGAGTTTATCTTATTTACAACCACACGGCAGAAAGAGAGAGAGCCTGGGCCTAGTGTGGGCTTTTGAAACCTCAAAGCCCACACCAGTGGCACACCTCCTCTAAGGCCACACCTGTAGCTAGAGTTTTCCTGCCTGGCCCACAGTCAGGACAAATCTCTCTCACCTGCCAGTCCCACAGCCACTCAGACCCAACCAAGTAAACACAGAGACTTTTATTGGTTACAAACTGTATGGCCGTGGCAGGCTTCTTGCTAATTATTCTTACAGCTTAAATTAATCCATTTCTATAAATCTATACCTTGCCACATGGCTCATGGCTTACCGGCATCTTCACATGCTGTTTGCAATCGTGGCGGCTGGCAGTGTCTCTGACTCAGCCTTCCACTTCCCAGCTTTATTCTCCTCCTTGTCCCACCTATACTTCCTCCTGCCTGACTACTGGCCAATCAGTGTTTTATTTACCAACCAATCAGAGCAACACATTTGCCATACAGAACATCCCACAGCACACACCTCCTAATCCTTCCTAAACAGTCCACCAACTGGGAATCAAGCATTCAAATGTATGAGCCTATGAGGGCCATTATCATTCAAATACCATAGGAAGAAGCTTAGAAGTCTAAATTTTATCAATAGTCTAACATCAAAATTGGAGTCAGGCTCTTTGATACCAATTCCACTGTCCAAAGTCAGAATATCTAACCTCAGAGTCAAAACATGGAAAATTACAAAGGAATACGTCATCAGCACATGGATTCAGGAAGGACACAGAACTGAGACAGTTAATGCAATCAGTCTAGCATGAAGCTACTCAGGACAGGTATCAGAGACAAAACTTTGTGTGTTCAGGTGAAGAAACCATGTGCTACCCACCCAGCATCTTAGAGATGTGCTGAGAGAATGGGGGACACAGGGAGTTAATAAGCATGCAATGCCCCTTCCCTGAAAGAAGAATAGAAGCAGAAAATCTTCAACTGAGGCTGGCAGACTAGAGTTGGCTAGTGAGGGAAATGTGAAGGGCTGCTGAATCCACACGTGGTGTGCCTCATTTCCCAAGCCAAGATATTACACCCTACAGCAAGTCAGTATAGTGACGCTTTAGTGAATTCTAAGACAGGAAAATCACGGCTTGGTTATACTACAGTGGAGAATCCTGCCCTTACCCCAGCTTTGAGTTGGGGAAATACAAAACAATTTGAGTATTTGTGTAACAAGAAAAGAGTTGCTGACCTCCAGCCTCCCCTCGAAGATCCCTAGAAGGATAACAAAAATTCTCTTTATTTCATGCACCATTGGAAACGTTACTTACTCCATCTTACAAACAACAACAGGGTACCTGGGCTGTAAGCTCAGCAGTTGGAATTCTCTTTATTCCTTTATCTACACTACTACATCCCACCACACAAGCACAAGTGTGGACATGTTAATACCCTACACCCCATCATCTATCTCCCTCAGAAGCAGAGCAGTGGAACTATTGATTCACATCAGAATCACCAGAGCCCAACAGTAAATAACCAAACCCAGCCAAAGTAAGAAAACACAATATTATTGTTCAAATTTAGGACATTGTCTCCAAGTAGCTGCATAGAAACTTGCAGTATTAGATTTCTTATGAAAAGACCTTACCCAAAAAGTCCGCAGTCTAGAAAGGGAAAGCAGTTCATGGGAATGTGAAGTTCTTGGAAGTACACCAGTGACAGCAAATGGAATCTAGCAACTGCTCTTTCACCCTCCACATCCAGCCGCTCACCACTTCTGTCCATTTGATTGCTGAAATATCCATCAGATCCATCATTCTTCTTTGTCTCCTTACCCTGCACAGAGCCCACGTACTTACACAGCATCTGCACACAGCTCCCCAGTATTTACACAACAGCTCCCTCATTCCTGCACAGAACGTCAGACTTCCCCAGAGCTGTCTTCTCACTCCTCCAGTCTCATCAGCCTGCATCTCCTGTTGTCTGGACCCACCACATTCACCAAAAGCTTCATTCTTTTGTCAATTACCCAAAATGCCCTTCAGTGGTTCAAACCACTTCCAAGTATGATCTCCAGTTCTTCAGACCCTACTCCAGGGGCCTCATGCGGTGTGAGTGTTGCCCACATCTTCCAGGGCCAGTTCATTTGTTCTAGGTTTCCTTCTGCCTGTCTCTGTGTAGCCCAGATCATAACTATATCATAGCAACTTGTTGATTTGTTTCTGAGCTCCTAATAAGAAAGAGCCATTTCTTTCTTCTTAGTCTCTGTGCCCATTTGCCCCTTGGCACAGCACTTGGTACCGCACAGGTGTCCCATGCATAATCGATGGATGGATTGATGGATGGATGGATGGATGGATGGATGGATGGATGGATGGATGGATGGTTGGATGGATGGATGGATAGATGGATGGATAGATGGATGGATAATTCATTGTTCCTTCCTGACATATATTTTACCTCTCTCTCTGCAACAGAATAGTATTTCCCTGGGTTGGGGGAGGGGGTTACTGGACAGGCTAAACACGGGATCTCACTGTTTGCAGTGGTCCCTGGCGATTTGAGAAACAGAATCTAACAGATCAAGAGAGTGGAACAGGCACATGGGAGGTGTGAGAGGAGTGTTCTGGTGACAGGAGTAAAGGGCAGAAAGGACGTTGGATAAGCACGTGGAAATGAAGGAAGGCAAGCACAAGACCGTGGGGAGAGCACCACACCACGGAGCGGGGGTGGGAAAGTTCTCCGTGGCGAAAACGGGGGAAGAGGGGAAACTAATAAGGACCAATTAGAAGGAAAGTGAAAAGACTTATTCTAGGAGTTTGGTGTTAAAAAGCAAATGAAGTGGAAATTTTGTAAGTGTTAAACTCTACCCAAAAGTGTAACTTAAAACAAGTGAAAAGAAGGCATAACAAGCTTGTGTTTAGATGGTAGAGCATACGAAATTATAATTAAAACACTTTACCAACGCTAATTAAGGTAGGTAGGTCAATATTATTGGCCTGGTATTTTAGGTGAAAACAGCCCTTGGGGCAAGAAAGATCAGGGGCCTCAGCAGGCTTACACAGTGTGAACGTCTTCAGAAAAGAACTGTGTGGTTGGACTGGACAAAGACAGCTATGGAGAGGAGAGGAAGACACCTGAGAAAATCCCCAGGGCAGAAACGGAAAACATAAGTGAGCAAGAGGCAGATAAGGAACATAAAATTTATTGCTGTTTCCCTGAAAAACATTGAAGGCTTTCGATGCACCACCACATCTAGCAAGCTGCAGCCTAGAAGGACCAGGAGACAAGTCCATGAAAGAAAGAGAAATCCACAGCAAATCTCCAGCTCATTCTGGTCTTGATTTAGACATAGGGACAGAGACATAAGGAGAACCAAGAGAGATCTTGGAGATCCGGGAATCCTACGCTAGCATGAGTATATGACATCTTTTTTTTTTTTTTTCTTTTTTTTCGATTTTTTTCGAGACAGGGTTTCTCTGTGTAGCTTTGCACCTTTCCTGGATCTCACTCTGTAGACCAGGCTGGCCTCGAACTCACAGAGATCCACCTGACTCTGCCTCCCGAGTGCTGGGATTAAAGGTGTGTGCCACCGCCGCCTGGCCGAGTATATGACATCTCTACCCATGCTCTCTTGCTGACCTCCATACCCCCAAACAAGGCACGTCTCTGTACAGGGGCAGGACTTCTAAGGACATCACTAAAGCTCTTGCAACACTGGAGTCTCCTGGGTCCCCGTGTTCTTGTGTCCTAATCATTACCTCTAGATTACGGAAACCTAGACTGTAAGTCCCTGGGAGGTCAGAGCAGTGCCTTCCTCACTCCTTAAATAGAACCCCCATCAAGAGGTACATCCTTGAGTAACTTGCAAATAAATTAGGTGAAAGAATAGATGAATAAGTAAATATGTGTGTTATAAATGCCATAAATCTATACATGCAAATGTTAGTCTTTAGGCACAGGCCCCTTGAGGGTTTGTGACCATGCTCTGGGCACCTAGCTACAGTTTGAAATATTCACCACTAGATGGCACTATTTTAATGAGACAGTAAAGTCCTTACTCTTAACATGGCCACTGTCAGAGGTAGGGTTGATGCAAAATGTATACACCAAAAGTCAACTGTTCCAACCCTACTACTGCTCCTGATTGTCCGTAACAGATAATGGGAGCCCTGTCAGAGGAGAACGATTTCCGATAGATTCTAAAATCTCCAACCCCACTGTTACGGTCACCTAAACTGCCGTTAGAATGTTGAATGTTTTCAATAACCTGAAGTAATGTCCTTATTAAGATTTGTTATCATTACAGATGTTTTCAGCCTCATATTGAGGGACTTTGATTACACCCCTGTGAACAACCCTGAACTACAAATGCGTAAGCAGCCACCTGTCCTGAAGCATTGATAAAAGTCTGAGTTCCGACTCTGGGGCCACGGTCACTCCTGCTCATTATAATGAGACTCCACACAGCAAACAGCACTCAGGAACTAGGTGGGCCTCAATGAGCATCAGCAGGCTTCCAAGACAGAGAACCCAAAACAGGCGCCTGAGACAAGGGGGCTGGAAAGGTAGCTAAAGGCAAAGAAAACAATGTCCCCGGGTGTCCCTTACCCAGTGTGGTAATGGTTATTCCTCAGGGCAGAAAGTTCCCTTTGTTCAGGTTTTAGGAACCTGCTTTCCTAGGAAAAAGACAAAAATTAATCAATTACTAGTGATCTCTCCCTCCCTCCCTCCTTCTCTCTTGGTAGACAAAGATAATATGATAATACATGATGGATAAATGATAGATAGATGCTAACAAGGTTATTATAGCAATATACATATCTGTTTACCCTTGTTTTGCTCATATTTAAATAGGCTTGACACTGTGAAATACCTTCTCATTTTTGGGAGCTCCCTTCAAATGATCATAAGGGGCAGCCGAGCCCTGGATTCTCGGGATAAGACATCACACCCCACCCCCACCCCGCACACTCTCTAGTTCTGCATGCGGGCTGCCACGTGTCACATCTAGCAATCCTTTCTGTCCTCGAATTCTTTGCTGTTCACGTGGCTGCTTGGTGTCTGGCATGGCTGAGTATGTATCTTCTTACCAGCTCAGCTGGAACTCTAGGGGAGCGAAGATCGTGGCGGGGCGTCCTTTGAACCCCTCTCCTTGCCCGGCACAAAGCCCTAATGAGGACAAATGAGGAGCACAATGGAGCCCATGTGATCAGCGACACTCATCTTCTTCAGAGGAGACAAGGCAGCTGAGCGTCTTAACCCACATTCAAGCCTGTGTTGTGGAGACCCAGCCCAGCGCATTAGCTCCAGCCTAACGGTTCCTCCTCCAACTTCCACCTCTCTGTGATGGCCCCAGGACACCAGCCAATGCAGCTCAAAACCTGGGAGCCATTTTGCCTCTTTCACCTTCCGTACCCACTCCCTGCCTTGCCCTGCCTCCCCCTCTCATCTCTCAACCCCTACTGCCCTCTCGCTCTAGAACACATCCCTCTAGTACAAGTTCATGAGAATAGAGATCTTCTATTTCCTGATTCACATTTTACTCAGAGCTTTTCACAATAGAAGTGCTCAGTGTGTTCATTCATTTACTTGAGGATGTAAAGTAGATGTTGTCAATAAAGCAATAAGGTAGGAGATACACACATACAGGGAAAGATTACAATGATGATGATAATGATGATGATGATGATGATGATGATGTCAGGAAATGTTAAGTAAAACTGAAGGGTTGAGTTTGAACTAACCAGAACCTAAAAAAGTATTTACTTTCCAAGAGTATCCTTCATTTCCAAACTATGTTTTGTTGTATTGTGGAACGTATAATGCCATATGAGCTGGGCCTGAATTACTTACACTCAACTATAAAATCAGTGAAAAGAAAATGAAATTGTCCAGACTTGAGCATAGAAGATACACTATGACAATTTAGCACTGAGCTATTTTTAGTCATGACAGAGTATCCTGTGCTCTGAAACCTGCCTGGCTTCCTGCCCAGATGAGAGGCTCACACATCTGATTTATAACTTCAGAAATGATGGTAAAAGATCAATGTGCCATGCCTTCCAGACTGCATTTGCATTTTAATAGAAGATGTCAGTGCCTCTGTTTCCCAGGGTGATACATGCTGGAACCTTCAGGTGGCCCTCCTCTTGACTCATGAGGGCTCTTTCATGCTGTAGGATGGCGTCACACAGGCAGGGACAACCATCAGAAACTACTGCACACACCAGAGTGTCTTAGGCTATTGAGTAGACCCCAGCCTTCTCTTTCCCTTTGGAGGTGGCTGTCAGATGTCTCAGACTCGCTCACAAGCACAGACCTGCTGGCGGTTGTCACCGTAGCTGCTGCTGCTGTTACTGACACTGGTCTTAGTGATGAAGATTTCACCGCTGCCCCTATATAGTCACCCTGAAAGCTGATTCTGAGTTCTGGGGCACAGTAGCTAGAGAGAGTCTAGGTCTCAGATTTCCCTAAACAGTCAGCAGGCCATTCACAGCCCATATAGTCCCACGCCATGCCACAAGACAAGACTTGTGCTATTGGACTACTTTTATGTCAAGAGCTACCCTAGGATTATACACACAGAGCTCATCTCCTCTTCACAGTGATCCTGTAGAGTACACTCTATCTGTCCTGGGAGGACGCAGAATTAATCTTGCCTTGGATCACACAGCCAGTGAGGTCCTTGTCAGCCTCCCTTTCTCCAACTGTTTACAAAGATGCATGTGATTGCTGTTTCCCATTTCTGCTTTTAAATCTCTTCCTTGATGTTAGATACATCCTATCAACAAATTAATCCCTGACATTTCAGAAAAGCCGTTCATTTGCGTGCTTTGGTATAATCCTATGTTCATGAGCTAAACACTGTCAATGTTCTTCGACTGTGAATGTGTATTAATAGCAGGTGAAATGGCCTGTAGAAAGCTGGGCGTGGTGGCACAAGCTAGGATCAGCACTTGGGAGGTGGAGACAGGGGGATCAGGAGTTCAAAGTTATCCTCAGCTACACAGCAAAACTGTCTCAAAAACAAAAGAGAAAGAAGAAAATGACCTTGTGGATAAATAGGAACAAGGTTGACAGTCTACAAATTAGAATAATAAACCCATGGGTAAATGTGTCTTGCTATAGGTGTCATAGCAGGAAAAGGGCAAGAGCTAGGGCTCTTCACTTCCCACAGCCTGTGCTCACACACTGAAACTGCAGCCAGTGTAAACCGAGTGCCTGCTGAGCTCTTTCTGCCAAGTGAGACAGCATGGCTTGAGAGCAAAGGCCCCGCAGGGGTGAGCACAAGGAGTCTCTCCCCTACTCTACCCTTCATGACTCTGAAGGGACTTCCAAGGTGGAAGAAAGAATCTGACATCCAGGCTGGTGGTTGGAAAGAATATTCTAGAGGAAATACCAGAGGCAGAACATGAAGGTACCCATGCCGTGGGAATCCCAGAGAGCTATCAGAGCAAGACTCTGCTAGAGAATAAGGACCAAGGCATGGGGCTGGGGAAGGAGGGGCTTCGATAAGTCAAGGCTAGGGAACAGACACCATCCTACAGATGATGAGGGACCAAGGACAGGGTGGAAGCCAAGTAGAGTCTGGGCCTGAGAGGCCATTTGAATAGCTCTGTGGCCTGTCTCCGATGTCTGCCTCCATGAACTTTAACTCCCGTTCATCAAGGCCAAGTTATCTTTTGTTGCGGTTGTTCTTATATGTGTGTACCTGTGGAGGCCAAAGGGCAACCTCAGGCACTGTTCCCCAAGATACCATCCACCTTGATTTTGTGTCTGTGTCTCTTGTTTGGCCTGGAACTCACTCGTTCTGCTGGGCTGGGCTGGCTGGCCAGACAGCCCCAGGAACTGCCTGTCTGCATCTGCCCAGAGCTAGGATTGCAAATGGCACCACCATGCTAGGTTGTTTTTTTAAACATGAGTTCTAGGGCTTGAATTCAGGTCAAACACTTTACTGCTGAGCTATCCCCCAGTGCCCTTCAGGACAAAACTTAAATTCAAGATCAGCTCATGACCCATCACCAATGGAAGGCCTTGTCAGTTTCTCCTGTCCCAGGCCACTCTTTATCTACATCCCTGAGCAAGTCTAACCTGCTCCACTGTGGCTCAGGTAGTTCCTACTCAGAACAGCCTTCCAGACCCCCAGAGGCAAGTGCACCTGGAGCTGTCAGCATTTCATCTTTCAGGAGGCTCACTGAGATTAGGGAAGTAAAAAAAAACTCACAAGGCTCAGGAAGGTCCTAAAACTGAAGAGCTACAAAATCCTTCCTACATGTTGTACAAACAGCAACAGCTGCCAGGAAGAGGATGCCCTGGCCAAGCTGCCAGGTTTTACAGGAAGTTCCAGTAGTGCAGCCTTCATGAGTCATCAGTGATTCAGATGCCTCTGAGTTGTCCACATCCCTCTCAGAAACCCCTCACCGGTGCTCTGTAAGGGAGCCTGACAAAGTCGTTGCTTTACCCAGGGTGGACTTTGGTGGAATAGTTGCTTTGGTCTGTCAGCCATTGTTCTTCAGGGGAAAGAGACATTCACTCACATTTCCCCGGGAATGTTGTACACCTAGGAGAGAGCTGTACAACAGTCAGACTCTACACTTGGGGTTCCCCTCCCAGTTGTAGACAGCCACCCACTGCTCTCTGTCCAGAAGTTCACAGAAGCCTCAGAGGGGACAGCCACTGGGAGTGCAGGAACCAATTGCTCATCTTGCATATAGGCCACATGTTCAGCAAGCAGAAACACTTCCTCAGAAATCCTGGGCTTCTCCAGAATGCAAGCGTTCCCAGGGAAATTGAGGTCACTGGATTCTTGGTTCTCCAGGGGCCTTCTCTCTACTAGCAGAAGCAGGTGCCTGCTGCCAGGGCAAAGCTATTCAATTAGTTCTCATTGAAGTTTCTTCTTTCCCCCACAGGTGTAAATTGGGTACCTGGCATGTTGTTTTGAACTTGACTCCACATAAAAAGATATTTATTTCCAGACCGTCTCTGGCTCTAAAGAAGGAAATAAAGACACATCCAAGGCCTCCAGTATTTACCCCTCGTGCCCCAACCTCTACCTGGGGAAATCAGGAACAGGGAGGGTTTTGCAAACAAGTTACGGGGCTGTTCCTTCTTGCAGAGAACAGCGCAGCAAACAGCACCTGAGGAGCTAGCTCTGCTCTGTGGACGGCATGTGACTGTCAGGGACCAGAGTAAATTTCTCAGGAGAAAATGAGGTACTGTAAAATCAGAACTAGAGAAGCTGGTACTTTTCAAAAGATATTTGATCTGAGGGTGCACCGGGTCTTGGGGCACCCTCATCCCCACACCTGGGAGGAGAAAGGAATGCTTTCCACTTGCTGTAAAAGATTCAGCCCCATTTCTGCCACTGTTCTTCAGCAGCCTTCCTTGACACCCGGGACATGATGCCTCGTGCTCTGGCCCTCCTCGCCACCCCTCCGCCATTACTGCTCCTGTCAAAACAATCCCATTGTGTTTCTTCAAGTGGATGCTGCTCTCTTCCTCCTTCGGTAGAACTGAAGCTTGGTGAAGAAGAGGAAGGCAGTGGGCTGGGAGGAGCAGCAGAGCACAGGTCATGCATGGCCTCTCTACGGATCCCAGTAATAAGCTTGGGTCTCTTTCTAAGCTTGGTAGAAAGGCATTCAATGATTTTAAGGAAAATTACATTATCAGATTTGAATTAAGATTACCTTTCTTTTTAAATGGGGCAGAATAAATAACATTTGAGATAAGATATGCTATTCAGTTGTTCTTATCTCTTTAGCACAGGGGTCAGCAAAGATTTTTTTCTATAAAAGCCAAATAATACATATATTAAACTTTGTGATCTGTCTGGTCTTTGTTGCAGTTATTCAACTCTTCCATACAGCACAGACAGAAAGAAGGCAGAGGATATATATGCAAATTAATGTGGCCTGTTCCAATGGAATTTAATTTGTGTAAATACATGGTGGCCTGTAGCTGATGCACAGGCCACAGTTTGCTGACTCCTGCTCCAGTTGTGTTGAATGGTCTTTGTGACATTGAGGAGTTTGCCTATTTTTTGTTGTTGTGCTTTAAAGTGTTGGTTAAGAACAGCTGGTAGGGGCTGGAGCAATGGCTCAGAGGTTAAGAGCACTGGCAGCTCTTCCAGAGGACCCAGGTTCAATCCCAGCACCCACATGGCAGCTCACAACTGTCTGTAACTCCAGTTCCAGGGGATCCAACACCCTTACACAGACAGATGCAGGCAAAACACCAACGAACATTTAAAAAAAATTAAGAGAATAGCTGCTAAAGCCGGTTAGTGGTAGTGTGCACCTTCAATCTGAGCACTCAGGAAGCAAAGGCAGGCAGATCTCTGTGAGTTCCAGGCCAGCTTGGTCTACAGAGCAAGTTCCAGGACAGGCAGAGCTACACAGAGAAGCCCTGTCTCAGAGGGAAAAAGCAAAAAACAAAACAGAAACAAACAAACAAAAGAATAGCTGCTAAAATCCAGAGTGTATGGGAGGGCTGCTCACGGAACCCACTCTACCCGAGGAGCCGTTGGCAGCCACGGCTTCCGGGAGAGGGGGAGCCAGTTTTCTTTAGGGGTGTGACACCTGAGAGGCTGTCCATGCCCCAGCAGATGGCCCTTACAACCATGCACATCACATACAGGCAGCTTTAAGTGAACTCTGTGGGTTTAGAAAAAGAGCACACGGAGTTTGGAAGGGAAAGTGTGGGGGTAGCAAGGGGAGGGAATGGAGAGTAGATTTGATCAAAACTCGTTACACACATATATGAAATTCTCAAACCATAAGAAAAACTAAGAAATAAGTACAAGAATGGGGCATGAAGTAGGGGGTTTGCTGGAGAGTCTTGGGGGTGTTGGAAGAAGACAGTGGGGGCAGACATAACCAGGATACATTTATATGGATATAAATTTTTCAGAGAATAAAACTTACAAATAAAAAAGAATAGCTTCTAGACTTTATCAAATGCCCCTCTCTGCTGAGGTTTGCCAAGCCTCCTGCAGGTCAACTGTTTGCACACGTGGTCCTCAGCTGGTGGCACTGTTTTGGAAGGTTGTGGAGCCTTCAGGAGGTGGAGTCTTCCTGAGGAAGCGAGTTACTACAGTTGGATTTTGAAGTTCTATAATCCAGCCGGATTTACCACCTGCTACTCTGTTCCCTTACTGTTTAACACATGTGACCAGTTGCCTCCACTCCTGCTGCCAAGCCTTGCCCACCAGGATGGGTGTAGCCCCTCACACCATGAGCTAACCTTATCTCCTCCCATATGTTGCTTCCTGTCAGGTGTTTAGACATGATAATGGAAAGGGAACCAATCCGGCATACACTGAGTCATGTAGCACTGCCCTGATAATTCAAGACTAAATGGATAAACCTCGTTATGCTGAATTGTGTTTCTGAGAAAAAGCCATCTGAACTGTGGACTTTAAATAATTAAAATGGCAAATATTACATTATGTATATATTGCCACAATAAAATAAAAGTTTCCAGTTTTTAAAGATTCAAGACTTCTCACCTGTACCAAGTTCAATGGCAGTCTCTGAAAATCAAATCGTCAGTGGAACTTGAGCCCATGAAACTAGACAAGACACATTGAATGTAAGAAGGATGAATGCCCAGTAAAACAAAATGTGATTAAGTCATCAGCTATATAGCCAAAATATTCCAGGATCAAAATTCAAAAAAATAGTGGATCACACCAAGAATTAGGAAAATTACAACTTGAATAAGCTAAGATAGTCACTGACCTACAAAGTGGTTGAAACTGACAGATTTTAATGCACCCTTCTCCATGGTGCTGAAGACATCAGTGGCCTCCATGGTGCTGAAGACATTAGTGGCCTCCACAGCTTATTGAACACTGGGATCACTCCATTTGATGTTGCTGGGATTAAACTCCTAGAAACAGAGATGGACTCCCTATTAACAACATACCTCCTGTTCTTACCTTGACTATGTAATTGGATGTATAACGATTGTCTGGATTCATACTGAATCATAAAGAGGATATAGTTGAAGTCAATGAAGGAGTCATTGATGGTCAATATGCACTTAGCCTGACCAAGTACTCAATATGTCCAAATTCATTTAGCTTCACCTTCCCCATCAGGTGTCAGGGACACAGGTAATACTTTCAGGTGCAGAGGAGCAGAAAGTCCATACAAATTTTAATTTTAAAGACACACTCACAAACAAGTTCTATATCAGTACCGAATTGTGCTGTTCTTTTTCTCTTTGATTTTCTATTTCCTCTCTATAGGCTCAAAATAATTTTTGCATTAATATACTTAAAAATTTAGAGTCCTTTCTTGAGCACCTCTATCAGTTGGAAGAGCTGATTAATGCTTCACTAACAAGATCAGTATCTCAGAGGCTCCACACAGCAATGTCGATTGCTTAAGCATCTTTCTCAGTGCAAACAGAATCAACTGGAGAATGACACAATGATGAGAATTCTCGATAAGAGGCAGCAAGCCAAAATTTAAAACAAAAATCAGTGGCATTATATATCTAACTAGCACAAGACATAATGATAGAAATTATTCCTTTTATGCAGAAATAGTTGTAGAAAGAAGTGACAAGTAAATCAGTTTTTAAAAGTAGATATGCCACTCTGACAAATGAGAAGAACAATCCTGAGACTCTCCTTCCCTCCTGAACTAGTCACTGAACACACTGAACTTGAGTCAATTCATACTCCAGTAAAGAAAAAGAGTGAATCAGGCATAACTCAACAGTGTTCCTTAATGGGGAAATAAGAATGTCCAAGATTGTTAAAGTTACTATAACTTACCCGAGGGTGGGGGAGAGATGACAGGGGAGGGGAAGGAAGAGGAGAGGAGAGGGGAGGGGAGAGGGCTGCGGAGGAAAGGAGAGGGAAGGGGAGGAAAGAGGAGAAGCTCAGTGAAGCTCTAACAACACACAGAGTGTGATGAAATGTATCCGGGAAGCTCTTATCTCGGGAGTAGGAAAAACATGTTCCTGAACAAACACTGCTCTGGCAGTCTCATTTGCAGGCCAGCAGGCAAGACTCCTGCAGGCAGGCCTCCCCCACCCCCACCCTTGCTTTGGACCCTGTAATCTACAGGCCCCACTCCATCCCCCAAACCTACCCATCCCCCACAACTACCCATCCCCCAAAACCTCAGTGTCACCCTAAGACATAGACTACCAGCTCCAATTGGACCAAGAGGTGGTGACTGTTTTCCCAGCCAGTCACCCCAGCCTCTAAGCCCTAGGCCCAGAGGCACAACCCCTGCCCCCTACCTCCATCCATTGTTGTCCCAGTTGCAGGCCAGCAAATAAGATTCCTGCCAACAGGCCTGCCCACCACAACACACCATCAGACCCAGTAATCTACAAGCCCCACTCCATCCCCTAAACCCACCCATCCCCCGAGACCTCAGCAGCTCCCTAAGACTGCCAGTGCCAATTAGACCAAAAGGGGCTCCCTAAGACACATACACTGCTTGAACCAATTGAAAGAAGAGATGGGTGGATGCCAGTGGAAGAATACATACAACAACATAAAGAGCAATATGGTACCACCAGAACCTAATGGTTCTATAAATGAATAGGAACTACAGTTGCAAGCATAACCAACAGAATATAATAGATGGAAAAGAGAATTTCTGGCATTGAAGATATGATAGAGGAAACAGATTCATCAGTCAAAGAAAACACTAAAGCAAAAAATATCAAAAAACAAAACATCCAGAAAATCTGGGACACAAACCTAAGAATAATAGGGATAGAAGAAGGAGAAGAATACCAACTCAAAGGCATGAAAAATATATTCAACAAAATCATAGAAGAAAACTTTCCCAACCTAAAGAAGGAAATGCCTATGAAGATATAAGAAGCTTACAGAACACCAAATAGACTGGACCCAAAAAAAATTTCCCTCACCACATAATGATCAAACCACTAAACATACATAATAAAGAAAGAATATTAAGAGCTGCAAAAGAAAAAAGTACCCATGAAAAGACAGGCAATAGATAATCCTACACCAACAAATACCAAAGAAGGGAAACACACAACACTACCGCCAAAAAATAACAAGAATTAACAATTACTGCTCATTAATATCCCTTAGTATCAATGGGCTCAATTCACCTATAAAAAGACACAGGCTAACAGAATGAATACAAAAGCAGGATGCATACTTCTGCTGCATTCAAGAAACATACCTCAACTTCAAAGACAGACACTACCTCAGAGTAAAGGGTTGGGAAAAGACTTTCCAATCAAATGGACTTAAGAAAGTAGGAAGCAGCCTTGAACACATTGGCACTAAAGATCACTTCCTAAATAGAACACCAGTAGCACAGACACTGAGAGCAACAATTAATAAATAGGGCCTCCTGAAACTGAGAAGCTTCTGTAGGGCAAAGGACACAGTAAATAAGACAAAACAACAGCCTACAGAATGGGAAAAGATCTTCACCAACCCCACATCTGACAGAGGGTTGATCTTCAAAATATATAAAGAACTCAAGAAACTAGACATCAAAATACCAAATAATCCAATTAAGAAATGGACTACAGATCTAAACAGAGAATTCTCACCAGAAGAAACTCAAATGGCTGAAAGACATTTAAGGAATTGCTCAACATCCTTAGTCATCAGGGAAATGAAAATCAAAATGACTCTGAGATACCATCTTACACCTGTCAGAATGGCTAAGATCAAAAGCACTGATGACAGCTTATGTTAGAGAGGATGTGGAGCAAGAGGAACACTCCTCCATTGTTAGTGGGAATGCAAACTTGTACAGCCACTTTGGAAATCAGTATAGCAGTTTCTTAGAAAATTGGGAATCAATCTTCCTCAAGACCCCATGTGATACCACTCTTGGCCATATACTCAAGGTATGCTCAATCATACCACAAGGAAACTTGTTCAACTATGTTCATAGCAGCATTATTCATAATAGCCAGTACCTGGAAACAACCTAAAGAATGGATGAAGAAAATATGGTACATATACACATTACCACTGAGTATTACTCAGTGGTAAAAAAAACAATGACATCATGAAATTTGCAGGCAATGAGTGAGGTAATCTGGACTCAGAAAGACAAACATGGTATGTACTCACTCATAAGTAGATGTAAAGCAAAGGGTAACCAGACTACAACCCACAGCTCCAGAGAAGCTAGGTAACAAGGAGGACCTGAGAGGGACTCATGGATTGCCTTGGGAAGGAGAAATAGATGAGATCTCCATGAATAAACAGGGGGTGAGGAAGGGTAACAGAGGGGAGGGATGGGGGATGAGAACATGAAGGAACAGGAAATTTGAGCTGGGGGAGGGTCAGAGTGGGAGAGCAATGGAAGAGATATCTTGATAGAGGGAGCCATTATGGGGTTATGGAGAAACCTGGTCCTAGAGAAATTCCCAGGAATCCACAAGGATGACCCCAGCCTAGAATACTAGCAATAGTAGAAAGGGTTCCTGAACTGGTCTATCCTAGTATTCAGATTGATGAATACCCTAACTGTCATCATAGAGCCTTCATCCAGTAAATAATGGAAGCAGATGCAGAGATCCACAGCCAAGCACCAGGCTGAGCTCTGGAAGTCCAATCAAAGAAAGGGAAGTGAGATTATATGAGTAAAGGGGGTCAAGAGCATGATGGGGAAATCTACAGAGACAACTGAACCAAGCTAGTAGGAACTCACAAACATTAGACCCACAACTGTGGAACCTGCATGAGACCAGACTAGACCCTCTGCGTACTGGAGACAGTTGTATAGCTTGGTCTGTTTGAAGGTCCCCTGGCAGTGGAATCAAGATCTATCCTGGTGCATGAGCTGGCTTTTTGGAGCCCATTACCTAAGGTGGAACACCTTGCTCAGCCTTGAAGCAGTGGGGAGGGACTTGGTCCTACCTCAACTAAATGTACCAGGCTTTGCTGACTCCCCATGGGAGGTCTTACCCTTTTGGAGGAAGACATAGAGGGTGGAGGGGGGGAGGCTGGAGGGGAGGAGAAGGAGGGATGAGAGGGGGATCTGTGGTTGGTATGTAAAATAAATAAAAATTTTCTTAAATTTTAAAAAAAATGAAAAGTAAAAACACTGCTCTGGTCATGACTAAAATGTAAAATGTTTGTTACCAGAAGGCTAATTTATAGATAGGACAAAAACATTTTAATAACTTCAGACATTAAAAGTAGCAAATTACAGTGTCAGGCCTAAAACTCCACATGTGCCTTCGTGTTGTTTGTCCTCACTGGGCCCCGAAGTGCTGAGCTGACCCCCTCTCACTAGATGCACTGCTCACCCTGCGGGGAAGGCCTCCCACCTCACTAGAACCTCTACCTGCTGTGACAGACGCTTTCCAAGGGTCCTCAACCTCATGGGCTTCATTTTCTCTCCAGTCTTCATAATTATTCAACAAGCCAATCAAGTCTTTCCACAGCAACCGCAGGGTAGGAAAGTCTCCTGGTAGAATAAGCAGAAGATCACCACAACACAGGACAGTTGGAGGTTGTGGCCTAATCAGCCTAACATGTAACGTTTCCAAAGTTGATCTCCTGACAAGAGATTGTAAACACTACAGTGCTTTGATCGGTTCTCTTATACTGCCAAATGTTTTTCTAGGTTGACTAACTAACAATATTTAAAGATATTTCTAATTAGAAATATAAAACACTGAGCCCCTACAACCAAAACAGTCCCACAGTCGCTTGATAGTTGCTTATATGTTCACTCATCAGTTACAATCATTTACACGAGTTACTACTATGTCATGTTTATCATACAACATTTGTAAAACTGTGTTCAAGTACAATAGTACATGTTTGAACTCTTTTAAAAGCCAATGTAGAAGTACAAATTAATTAATTAAGGATGTATGTAGCATGAATTTTAAAAGTTCTTATTAATAAAATAAACCCAGAGCCAAGTATTGGGGTGAATACTGGAAGATCGAAGAGACAGAACAAGCCACAGCTAACCTCACCTGGCCAACTTCTCAGCTGGTCTTGTTTCCTCAGACTGGAAGCCTCTGTGTCCTCATATCCGAATGGCTCTCAGCTGAACTGCTGCTCAAAGCCTGAATGCTTAACCAGCCAAATGCTTAACCAGCCAAATGCTTCTAGTTTCTGGTCCTCACGCCTTATATACCTTTCTGCCTTCTACTATCACTCCCTGGGATTAAAGGCGTGAGTCACCATGCCTGGCCGTTTGCAGTGTGGCCTTGAACTCACAGAGATCCAGAGGGATTTCTACCTCTGGAGTGCTAGGATTAAAGGTGTGAGTGCCACCATTTTCTAGCCTTTGTATCTAGTGGCTGTTCTGTCTCTGACCCCAGATAAGTTTATTAGGGTGTACAATATTTTGGGGAACACAATACCACCACAGATATATGCAAATCAAGTTCAAATATATAAACAAGATAATAGAGGATTTATTCTTCTAAGTCTAGAAAAATATGAGCAGAGTTGGCATTGCAAGTTAATGCATTGATGACCTCTAGTTTTCTATATCTGGTTTTGTGTGTGTGTGTGTGTGTGTGTGTGTGTGTGTGTGTGTGTGTGTGTATACACATGTATGTAAAATACATATAATTTAAAATAAACATTAAAATAACTAAATTAGCATACTTGCTTTAAAGTGTTACATTAATAGTAATTTAAATCATTTTTGATGTAAATATTTTAATATATAATCCTTTAATTTATGAGGACTTGCACTATTTTTAGAGTTCTGCAATTACAAGCATGCTTCTATAAACATGCTTGAACTTCTCTCCTAGTGTGCATTCTAAAAGTTTCTTCAGGATACAAACTCCAAAACAGCTCGTAGTAAGGCATGCAGATGTTCAGCTTTGTAACACAGTGCCAGTTGTTTTCCGAAGTGCCAGTACTACTTTACCTCTAACAAAAAGACAGCTGGATCTTAGAAATACAATGTTATGCTTTGGTCATAAATGTCCTCCCAAAAGTTTATATTTTGACAGCATGGTCCCCTGATGATGGGGCTATCGGAAGTTAACAGAAACGCCCACCAGCCACAAGAGGCCATTTTAAAGGATCCATCCTTGGTCATTGACTAGGCAGTCCTAGAGACTTGTCCCTCCTTGTACCTGCTACTACAAGAACCCAGAGCAAGTGTCAGGAGACTATTCTTCGAGTCCTGCCCTGCAGTGTGGGAACTCTGTCAGTGACATAGACTAGAGTGAAACTCAGGACCTCCTCGGAGCAGAAATGAGCACTGCCAGGAGTTTCAAAGTGCTGGCATCTCAGGCAAGCCAGGGGGCTTCCTGACAGTCCTTTCCAATACCAGAGCCTGAGGGCATCTCTAATTATGATGCCCACCCACAAAGGTCAACACTGCAAGAGTTAACCAAAGGTTCTGTTCTCACTAGAGAACAAATAGCCAGAGAAAAGAAAGCAAGCCAGCCTAGAGGCAGACTCTGGATGGACCTGCACTTAGGCAAGTGGTAACAATCTGCTCTCGTCCCATGTAAGTGACCACAGAGACAGGTAGACTCTGTTCATTTTAATTTTCATTTGTGAACAGCTTTGTCCTCTCCTCCCACTTTTAGATAGCCTCTCCCAAAAGACGAAGGTTGGCTTAGGACTGGACATCTCCCTGCCACAACCTCATCGTCTTATGCTGTGGTTGCGTCCCTTTATCCCTTTCTCTTTTTGACTTGTCATTAGTTAGACCTGCCCTCTCTTCTCCCTTCTCATTGCTTCTCCCTTCTATTGACTTTTGTCTGTTCAGTTTTTCCCATTGCTCTAATACTAATTGCTAACCTTGCTCAGCTTATTTTTTCCAGTCCCACCCTCAGTATACCTGACCTATCCTTGTTCCCTTCTTCTCTGAAGTACTGGAGTTAAGGAGCAATAATTTTTAATTGACTGCTACTGTTTTTCTCTTTTAATATACTTATGTGTGTGCAGGTGTCTGTGAGTGTGTGTGCAGGTGCCCACAGAAGCCAGAGAGGGCATCAGATCCCTTGAAGCTGGAGTTACAGGTGTCTGTAAGCCTCCCGACATGGTGCTGAGGTCCAAACTCCAGTTCTCATGACTGAACAGCAAGCATCTAATGGCTGAGTATCCTCCAGCCACTTATTGTATTTTCAGAGTGGACCTATGCATCTGTTGTGGCTGCTTCAGTGGTTAATATTCTACTCTTGGAGTGCTGAGCTGTACTCCCACTCCAGTGAGAAGAAAGGAAATCCAAACCTTACTACACCCTAGTCCCACTCAACACCATAAATATTTTCAACTCAAAGAATTCAGATGACTGAAATAGCCAATGAACAACCTAATTCCAGAGATGTCACATCTCACTGAAAAAAAAGAAAAAAAAAACCAAGAAACTCCAAAACTCAAGGCAATGAAGTTTCTCCAAAAAGCATTGGTTCCATAATAATGAATCTCAATCAGAGTAAATGAGATGAAAATCTCAGAAAATATTTCCTTTTATTTTTGGATGGTCAGTAAAATTAAAGAGAACACAAACTCCTGAATAGAGCCAAAGAGAAAACAAATAAATAGCTTAATAAAATGAATTCATATAGGACATGAAAGAAGAGTTTGATTTTAAAAGTAGAAATGGGGAAAGTATCAAATTAAAACTTTGGAAATGAGCTGGGTGGTGGTGGCAGATCTCTGTGAGTTCGAGGCCAGCCTGGGCTACAGAGTAAGTTCCAGGAAAGGCTCCAAAGCTACGCAGAGAAACTCTGTCTCAAAAAAAAAACCAAAAAGAAAAACAAAAAAAAACTTTGAAATGAAAATTTTAGTAAGTCAAAACACTCAATAGGAAGCTTCATCAACAAAATGTATCAGGAGGAGAACAGACTATTAGGACTTAAAGATAAGCTAAAGGAATTAAAACATCCAAAGAAGTTAAAGCAGTAACAAAGTATGACTAGACCATGTGAGGTCTTTGGGACATCATAACAGACCAAATCTACATCTGTGTACATAGAAAAAAGGAAAAGGAGCAAGCTAAAGGCATAGAAAATATGTTCAATAAAAGCACAGCAGACAGTGTCTCAAATCTAGGGAGGAGACGGTCTTCCAGATACAGGAAGCACCTCGAACACCAAGGTAAAAGGTCAGAAAAGAATCTCCCATGTCATATCACAGTTAAAGGCTGAGTATACAGACAAGGAAAAAACACCAAGGGCAGCAAGAGAGAAGCATCACAACACGTACAAAGAGGCAAACCAACCCGAATAACAGCATGCTTCTCAACAACTGTTCTAAAAGTCAGGAGGGCTCAGCACAATGTATTTCAGTCTCTGAAAGGAAATAACTGCCTACCCAGATTGTTTAATTTTGAAGCTACATAAACAGTGCTGTGGGTAGTATAGTATCATTTTATAGATTCCTTATATATCTATAATTGTAAGGATTAATCCCAACTGTCATCTATATGAGATGTAGAAAGACTTGGGAGAGAGGCTTCTGAGCATGCCTGTGGAAGAACATCTTGATTTGATTAATTAAGATCCCATGGATGGCACTGTTCCCTGGCTGGAATCCTGAACTGTGTAAAATGAAGAATGTGAGCTGAACTCATACACCTCTGCTTCTTAACTGTGGATGTAAGTGGCCGGCTGCCTCAAGTTCCTGCCTCTGCAACTCCCCTGCTGTGATGGACACAACCTCAAACTAGGAGCCACACTGAACCCTTCCTCCCTTCAGCTCCTTCTGTCAGTCTATGGTGATGTTTGTCATCTAAGAAATAAAGCTTGTCGGAAGATCAGAGGACAGAGCCAGCCACAGAGTTAAACATAGAGGTCAAGTGGTGGTGGCATAACCTTTAATCCTAGCACTCAGGAGGCAGAGATCCGTCTGAATCTCTGTGAGGTCAAGGCCACACTGGGCTACATGAAATTGATCCAGTCTAGGAGAGAAACAGCGCCAGGCATGCATCTTTAACCCCAGTATTTGGGAAGCACACACACCATTAATCCCAGCACTAGGAAGGTTGAGACAGGAAGTGATGTGGCTGGGCGGAGAGAGGAATATAAGGTGGGAGGAGACAGGAGCTCAGGTCTTTTCAGGCTCTGGCAGGCTGAGGAATTGGTGAGTTAAGAGGTGGCTTGCTCTGCTTCTCTGATCTTTCAACTTTCACCCTGACATCTGGCTCTGGGTTTTTATTAAGGCCAATTAGGATTCAGGCAACTTTAGCTAGAGTTTTCCTGCCTGTTCCACAGTCAGGACAAATCTCTCTCACCTGCCAGTCCCACAGCCACTCAGACCCGACCAAGTAAACACAGAGACTTATATTGCTTTCAAACTGTATGGCCGTGGCAGGCTTCTTGCTAACTGTTCTTACAGCTTAAATTAATCCATTTCTATACATCTATACCTTGCCACGTGGCTTGTGGCTTACCGGCATCTTCACATGCTGTTTGTCATCATGGCGGCTGGCAGTGTCTCTGACTCAGCCTTCCACTTCCCAGCTTTATTCTCCTCCTTGTCCCGCCTATACTTCCTCCTGCCTGACTACTGGCCAATCAGTGATTTATTTACTAACCAATCAGAGCAACACATTTGCCATACAGAACATCCCACAGCATGCAACATCAGTCTTCCATTTCAACAATGGGAAAAGAAACTAAAAATAATCAAAATCACACATGCTTATGTGATTGCTATTTCTAAACATGCAAGTATATAGAGAAAATATTTTTTTCTGAAATTAGATACAGAGGGAAGAAACATGACAGAGTGGAACTACTTGGCTTATCATTTGATTAGTGTATTAGTTGTATAAATGTATATATGAAGGAGAAATGAGATTATAATAGGTGAGGTCCTTGGCACTAAATATCAATTATCAGTATTTTGTCTTACAACTGAAATAATAGTTTCTCTCTGGACCTACCAACCCTCTTTCAATTTAAGCCCACAGCATTGGTTCTTTATGGGTGAAAATAACTAAGGACCTTAAATGGAAAAATCCCTCTATAATTTAGGGTCATAAAATGGGCAATTGCTAGGTAGGGGTCCAAGCAGCCGGCTCATTCTCCTAGCTGTTTCGTTTACCAACTGGAACTGATGTATTTATATGTACACTTACAAACATCTGAATTTTCTTCTCAAGTCCAAAATATGGGCTCCTACAATCTGATCACTGCTTAGAACCACCATTTCCTCCCCTCCAGATTGTCTCAAAAAAAAAAAAAAAAAGCAGAAAACAAACAGGAGGAATCTTCTGGTTACAAACACCGGATATTTCACTCCAAGGAATTTGTGTTTTGCTGATTTTTTTTCTGCCTCACTTCTATTCATTCCTCAGAAGAAGAAAGAAATGGGGTTTGAATATGCAGAACCAATAGCTAATATCAAAAAATATTTTAAAATTGAAAATAAACACACAAAATTCATCATGTCGGGAAGCGTTGTCATGCTGGAGTGACGTCAAATGACTGAGTCCTGCCTGGACTGCAGCCCCACTCCAGCCGGACCTGCCTCCTCCTAGCATTCCATGCCAAAATCCGGGCTGGGTTCCAGGGCACAGCCCCACCCCACACGCCTTTATCATTTTTTAATCGCCTATGCCTGTAGCTCCTTACTGCCTGCCACTTAATATTCCTGTGTGCTCCCGAACAGCTGCCATGTCATCTCCCTAGAGGTGTGTTTCCTATATCCTTACCTAGTTCACAGGGCTGTGGGAAAGCTTAATTAATTAATGTTTCCTGAATGCCTTGAGGTTTTCAGATGAAACGTGCAAGGTGGAACTGTAGAGTCTTATTAAATTTCCATTATTTTCCTGGAAACTGAAGTGGCCTGCCTAGTGTGGATTCCTAGCAGACAGGGCCCTCCCATGCCTTCTTCAGAGTCCCAGATCATGGTACAGGTTTGCTCAAGCCATCATTTCAGCCCACCTCTGAGAGGTGACAGATCATTCAAAATGTCACACGGGGCTACGTGTCAAGACCACATTCTTCTCCTCCAACCTGTAATTTACATACAACAACGAAGTGTGTACATGGTGATAAAGATAATAGGCTTCCATTCATGCAAAGCTAAGTTATACATAGGTATACTAAAAAGCACATGCACACAAATGCGCACGGTTTTCTATTTTCTGAACGTAGGTGTTCATGATTTAAATCTGAAATATCTCTCACCTGTTTGTGAGAGTTTGAAACACTCTGTCTCCAGCTCATAGGGATATTTAGAGGGCTGTGGGGCCCTTAGGAAGTGGAGCCTGACTGTGGAAGTGGGTAACTGGGATAACCCTACTGTCCCTGAGCCTCTGACATGTGCTCCTATTTCCCTGAACTTCGCCTTCTCTACTACGATAGACTATGGCTGCTGACAGCTTGAGCTGAAATAAGTCTTTTCCCCTTTGTTTCTGTTGGGCATTTTGGTCACAGCCATGCAAAAGTGACCAACACACAGGTGTACATAGAATCCTTTTCTGGAAATGTAAAGAAAGCAAACTGCCAACACAAAGTGGGATGCTATGAACTTCATCAGGCAAGCCACAAAGTAAACCTACCAGAGTCTATAATGGTTTATAGATTTTTTTTTTTGGTTTGAAGGAATGTTATGTAAAGAGTCTTTCTCTGTCCTGCTAGCCAGCTCTCAAATAACAACATGGAGACTTCTCATTAATTATGAAAGCTTGGCCTATAGCTTAGGCTTGTTCCTAACTAGCTCTTATAACTTAAATTAACCCATTTATATTGATCTATATTCAATCATATGGTGTTACCTCTCTTCCATCTTGCACCTCCTGTTTCCTCTCTGTGTCTCCTGGTGACTGTTGTGCACCTCTATCCTCTCTTCCTCTTCCTTTCTCTCTGCCTGGAAGGCCCATCTTGTCTTTCCTGCCTCGCTATTGACCATTCAGTTTTTTGTTACACCAAGCACAGCAACACATCTTCACACAGTGAACAAAATCCCATAACATTTCCCCCTTTTTGTCTAAATAAAAAGGAAAAGTTTTAACTCTAATATAGTAAAACTATATACAATAAGAACAATTATTAAGTAAGGGTTACATTTACAATATCCAGTCCATTTGTATTTGGCAAATTCAGAGAAAGTACTATATTATCTATCCTACCTTAATCCAAAAATAAACCATTCTCTGTCATAACTTGTATTACCATCCTAAAAATATCTTTTTAGACCTAATAACATCTTCTTAGATAAACAACTTAGACTTTTAAGTTTCTCAACATTATAAATGTTACATCTCTTATGTAAGTTTCTTTCCTGAATTTGATAAGAAGGAAAACTGTAAAACTATACTATCTAGTCTTCAATCCCCATCACAGATCCAAGAAGGATAAAATATTATTTGAGTAAACAGGAAGTGCAGAGAAAGCACCCAAGCTTCCTCTGCAACATTGGGGCATCCATCTTCAGCCTACAGGTCTAGAATATCTGAAAGGTTTTCTGTGAAGCAGGAATTTTGAAGGACTGTCCTACCTTGTCTTGGCGAAGTTTGGCAGTCTTATTCCTTTGTTTTCTGCTTGTCCAGTTTGTATGTATTCTGTCAGCAGTTGAGGAAAGGGAAGTTTCTTGCCCAGTGGCTAACTTTGCCACAAACAAAGCAAACTCCATGTGGAGATTCTTTGATGCCCATCATCCTTTTATGAAATAGATTGGTGCTGCCAGGAGCAGATATGTCTCACTATCATGAAAAGCCCTGTGTTATGAAAACATTAAAGTGTCATATTCTGTAGGTCTCTGAAGTGTTTGAAGACCATCTACCTATTTAAAATATGTTTCTGATTAACCTTGAAAATATGCCTAACATGACTACAAGTTTGATTGTTATAGATGACTAACTACTAACATGTATTTCTTTATTATCCTAAATAGCTTTAAAAGACTAGGACTTTACATTACATTTTTAAATGAGCTGCATAGGTACAATACCTTAAATATGAAATAGAAACATATATACAGTATAACAAAAATAACCTAAAATTTGTATCAATATACAAAAATCCATACCAATGTAAACTGTTTGAGACTAGTATTTGCTTTTTTAGTTTAAAAGTAGATTCAATAATCTACCCTTTTATCCTATCAATCCTATATCCCCTTTTTTCCTTTTCAGAATGAGATCCTGGAAGCTAATCTCCTTTGCTTAGTTTCCTCCTTGACCATGACCAACAACAACTTGTAACCAACCTCCTTAAACAATGATAAACATCCATAACCCACCTACCAACCAAAAACCACCCACCTCACCTCTTGGGAATATGGGTGTTATGTTCTTAAAATTACTTCCTGTTAGCCAGGCAGTGGTGGCACACGCCTTTAATCCCAGCACTCGGGAGGCAGAGCCAGGCAGATCTCTGTGAGTTCGAGGCCAGCTTGGGCTACCAAGTGAGTTCCATGAAAGGCGCAAAGCTACACAGAGAAACCCTGTCTCGGAAAAAAAAATTACTTCCTGTTGTCTGAGGACGATGACATCTTTAGGGGACCCTGAGAAAATTAAGATAACGGTCAAGTCCTAGGGGATTTAGCTATTGTTCGTCTCAGTGTGATAGAATAATGCAAGGCTTATCTGAAGTCCTAGGTGGAGTAGTCTATGAGGGTGGACAACTTTAGCCAACCACCTTGAAATTGTCCTGAGCAGTTTGTAGTCCAAAGCTGATCTTTGGGTGGCATTTGTCAGCTTAATGGTTTTACCATACCCAGGTGGAATCATCATTGTAGGGCCCCATCATCTTTTTGGAGATTTCAAAGGTCAATGTTAACAATGGTCATGGTTCACTGCTGAAGATTTATGGGATTTTATCCTGTTAGAAGTGTGCTATACCATTAGGCCAATTTGCTCTTTTTCTTGAGGACATTTTCTCTGGATGATTCATTCTTCTTCAGATGTTACATTTGTCCAGAGATCTTCAGATTCCTTAGTTGGATGCTTTTATTCTCCTGGAAAGACAAAAAAACAAAAAAAACAAAAAACCTGCCCTAACCCTAACTTTGGGCCAGGCTATATCTGATCAAATGAAAGACGTTTGTTAGTCTTAGAAGTTAGTTTGGATTAAATGGTCACTCTGTTTGATGAACTATCACCTCTCCTAATCAAGAAGTCTCTCCTGTTCAAATCTAATCTTTATCAATCTTGATGGTAGCCATAGCTTTTCTTCTCCTGTGGAAATAAAAACAAAACCTCTTCCCCAATGTAATACATATCTTGGTTTCCATTCTAATGTAAAACATCGTTAAAGTATACAGGCTGATTTAATCCAGCATTTTTTTCTATAATTCAGTGTCTCTCTGCAGCTGTTGTTACTTTCTTATTAGAATTTGAAATTTTAAAGTTAATAAAGCATTGTGCATTCTATCTCTTGGGATCTTTATTACCCCTTTCTGTTTATTATGCATTTCTTTAAAGTGTAATTAGATCTTTCTATAATTGCTTATCCTGCAGGATTGTGTGGTACACCTGTAATATGCTTTATATTGTAATATGCAAAAAAAACCTGTTTCATTTTCTAGAGATATGCTGGAGCATTGTCAATCTTAATTTGTATAGGTATTACCATGATGGTCATAACTTCTAACAATGTGTGATTACAGAATTAGCCTTTTCAGAACTCAAAGCAGTTACCCATTGAAATCCTGAATATGTATCTATGGTGTTGTGAACATATTTTAATTTTCCAAACTCTGCAAAATGAAACACATCCATTTGCCAAATTTCATTTCTTTGAGTACCCTTTGAGTTACTTCCTGCAGGTAGTAGAGTTTGGTTATACAAAGAATAAGTAGGACACTTCCTTATACTTTCCTTGGCTTGTTGCCAAGTGACAGAAAAATCTGTCTTCAAATCCTTGCTGTTAACATGGTGTTTCTTATGAAATTCTGAGGCTTCTAGCACATTTCCTACCAATAGTTGATCAATTTCATTATTACCTTGTGCCAGATATTGCAATTTCTTTTCTCATTTTCTTAAAAAAATAAAACTCAGGAGTAAATATTAGAGGATAAACCTAAGAGATCCACAGAGCAATGGAGACACAAACCCCTGCTCTCTACTCCACTTTCCAGATCAAAAGGGCACCCAGTCTCTCAGATCCTTCCCTGCTTCCTCCTCCATGTGTCTTTCTATCTCCCTCTGAGTCCTCCAGGAAACTCTATGGTCCATTTCAGCCAGTAGAATGTGGACTTTGCCCTCTGGACCAAGGTCAGACTGTATTGGTGGTCTCAGAGCAATCAACACAAACAAATCTCCCTAAACATGTTATGTTTTGTTTAGTTTCTTTTCCACCTTTTTTTGGTAGTTTGGTTTTTTGAAAAGAAATAAGGAAATAAAATAAATTCTTATGAACAAATGATATTGAGGCATTTCAAAGAAAAAGAAATCCAAATGGCCAAATCATAAACATATATCCAACATCCCTAGAAAACAGTGAAACTCAAATTAAAATAAAACTGAAATTTCACCTGTTCTAAAGAAAAAGAAAAAGAAAAAGAAAGAAAGAAAGAAAAGAAAAGTGTTAGGGTCTGAGAGAAGTCCTATAAAAGACCACCAGACATGATGCAATCAGCAAGAGCATTTACTATATTAAGAATAAAGGTACCAGCATGCTGGGGCTGTGCATCCAACACAAAGGCAAATTGGCAACCCCCAAGAAAAGCTTGCAGGCTTTTTTATACACTAATGGGATTATATTGCTAGCAGTCCATGGAGTCTGCTTGCTCTGGGATGTTCTGTATGTTAAATGTGTTGCTCTGATTGGTTAATGAATAAAACACTGATTGTCTAGTAGCCAAGCAGGAAGTATAGGCAGGACAAGCAGAGAGGAGAATGCTGGGAGGTGGAAGGCTGAGGCAGAGAGACACTGCCAGCCGCCGCCAGGACAAGCGAGATGTAAGGTACCAGTAAGCCACGAGCCACGTGGCAACTTATAGATTAATAGAAATAGGTTAATTTAAGATAAAAGAACTAGATAGCAATAAGCCTGCCACAGCCATACAGTTTGTGAGCAATATAAGTTTCTGTGTGTTTACTCGGTTGGGTCTGAGCGGCTATGGGACTAGTGGGTGAGGGAGAATTGTCCTGACTGTGGGCCAGGCAGGACTGGAGAAAACTTCAGCTAAATGAATTTATTTGGGGTTAAATCACAAGACAGAATAAAGGAATTTGTCACAGAATCCTTAAAGGTCAGGCATAGTCCAATGCTATTCTCTGGCGAGCTCTGCCCTGGTCCATCCCAGCATCTAAAACCATAAGGTATCGAAGAGAGAGAACCGAATACGTGCATCCCAGGTCTTAAGGCCAAGCAGCCATGCCCCAGGGGCACGTACCTCAAGGTCAGTGGCAGGTGTAACAGTTACCAGTTCCTCACTGGGGCAGTGCTTCAGGGCATGGCTCAAACAGCTCCCACTGCATCTCCCCCTTTTTGTCTAAATAAGAAAGTGCTAACCTAACATAAAACTATATACAATAGGAATGATTATTCAAGTATTGTCCAGGAGAAATAGCAGGTAATGACCTAAGCAAAATGGAACTACAACCAACATGAACAACATCAAACAAGAGACACATACTAAAATCCAGAGATGTCCAGAACATAGGTAAATGGTATGTTAGAGAGATTATTCCAAAAGCTGTCCTATCCTGAAGAATCTGAATCTAGTACTTAGTATGTTCTAGCTAAGATATGAGAAGACTGCAACTGTAATTATTAGTCTTCAATCCCATCAAAGACCTGAGAAGGAATATAATAATACCTGAGAAAATGGGAAAATGCACACAAGCAATTTTCAAAAATATTTCATTAGACAGAGACAGATGGCAGCCTGGACAGTCACCTAAAGTTTCTCAACATTGTTGGGGCATCCAATTTGGCTACAGGCCTAGAATATCTGACAGACCATTTTCAGAAGCAGGTATTTTGAAAGACTATCTTACCCTGTCTCAGCAGAGTTTAGTAGTTGCTTTTCCTTGTGTCCCACTTGTCCAGAAAGGACAGCATTGTACTGTTAACAGTCAAGGCAAGGGCAGTTCTTTGCCCAGCAGGTCATTTTGTGCCAAGAAGAAGACAAACTTCCAAACAGAAATGTTTAGAATCCCAACATTCTCTCGGGACCAGATTGGTGCTGCCAGGAGCAATCGTGTCTCATGTCAACAGAATTCTAAGTTATTTAAATGCCATATTCTCTAGGTCTATGAAGCATTAAGATTACTGTCCATCTGACCTATGTATTTGTAAATCTGGACAACATAACTATAGAGATAACAACCATGGGTGACTATAAATCTCTAAGTCTTATCTACCTAAATAACCTAAGGACTAAGGCTTCATATAAACAAGGTAAACAGTCTATAAACAAATGTACAGTAAAAGGACAATGACCTCAAAATTGTGACAATACACAAAATATCTTAAACAGAGGAAGAAACGTATAGTGCATATGCAATATGACAATAACCCTACATATGTATCAATATACAAAATATCTTAAACAGAGGTAGAACATACATACAATATGACAAATATAATTTTATGTTTGTATCATTATACAAGATATTTCAAATAGGAGTAGAAATATATGTATAATACAGCAAATATAGTTTTGTATTTGTCCCAATATATAATTTATATAAATTATAATTATCTTATATAATATATATATTATCTTAAATAGGAAGATAAAAATAGTTTACATTTGTATCAACATACAAGAATCCATAACTGTGAAAATTATCTAAGGCTGATATTTTACTAAGTTAGTTTATTAGTATATATAATAATGTACCTAAATATCCTCTACCTACCCATTCCCCTTTTTTCTTTTCTTAAGGAGAATACTGAGTCTAATTTTTGTTCCATACCCAATAATTCTGAAAGCAGTGTGCTCATTCTCCCTAGGATTGGCTTATGCAAGTGGCAATCATATTAGTACATTTCTAATTGGTTAGCTGTAGCTTTTCAGTCCTTGGGCAAGTCTGGACAAGCCTTAGACCTTGTCCTTATTTGGTTATTACCTGTGTGGAGGAGAGTTTGGCCCAGGCCTAGTATATGTAGTTCCCTTTGTTTCAAGAGGCAGGAACTGAAGCCTAGTTCTTAACTGAACTGATATTTGCCTGGCCTTCTCTAAAAGAAAGAAATTTCACCTGTTCTATGAACCATATCTTCTCATTCTGGGTGTTGCAAGGGTTTGAAGCCAAGAGAAAATTTATGAACCTCATAAACTGTCCACGTGCAGTCACATGAGAAGCAGTGTAGCAAGCTGGAGCATGTCATGTGACCATTTGGGGATCTATAAACTCCTTCCTGAGGTTTAGCAGGGAGTTGGGGTGTTCGTCTGCAGCACTGCAGTTGAACCGAAGGACTTACCCATGTCCTCATTTTACATTTTATTGTTAGGTGGTTGTTGCTGGATCCCAACGGCTTCCTTGGGGGAGGGGGTGGCATGCCTTGGCAACTGGTTTGAGCCAATTTCCTCGACCCGATGGGCCTGTCCTACTACAGATGGTCTCACTCAGCTGCCCAGGCTGGCCTTGAACTCACCCTGCAGCACTTGCAGACCTTGGATTTAGGGTCCTCCTACCTCAGCCTCCCCAGCTGCTAGAATTACAAGCCTGCAGCACCAAACATGGCTATAAGTTCCATTTCTTAACAAAGGAACTTTTGTGTATGGGAGAGACTTAAAATATTTATAGCAGCCATTTTAACTAAATTTTGAGGGTTATTTGTTTGTTTATTTTTTACCCGACTGGGTGTCGTATAGACTGGCCTCAGACTAACCATGTAGCCAAGGCTAACCTTGAACTAGTCTCTTGCCGGCACCTTCCTAGTGCTGGGGTCTTGGGCAGGTGCCACCACGCCCAGAGAAGCCTCACTTTCCATTGCCAAAATGATGGGAAATGATCTAAATATTCATGAACAGTAAAGTAAAAAACAGGGTATGGATGTTATCAAATAAGGAAGTACTTAGCAGCACAGGAAGTTAAGCTGGAGCTACTGAACCAACGTGGAAGTACTTCACAAGCGCAGCATTGTGGGAAAATCTACTATAGCGTACACCAAGATGACGCCATTCGTGTGGAGACAGAATGCAATGAAATATGTCATATCCTGGTGTGCAAAAGCAGGAAGTAAAATGTAAGAAAACACATGGAAAGGAGCAAACTTCAGATTCAGGCAAGAGGCCTGGAGAAGCGCATGATGCAGACTGCCTGTGAGTTGAAAATGCACAAGGGTCAGCACTACCCTTGAGAGTTGACTTTTATAGTTTTTATAGTTGACTTTTATAGTTTTTATTTTCCTGAAATGGTTTAAATAGAAGTCCACTCACGGGGTAGTAGGACAGCCCCGTGGGTAGAGGTACTTACAACACGAGTCTAGGGACCTGAGTTCAACCCTGTATCCTGATTAGCTTTAACTGTTGACTTGAAACAGCCTAGGGTCATCTGAGAGATGAGTTTCAACTGAGGAACTGCCCAGTCGAGATTGGCCTATGGGCTACGAAAAAGCCAGCTGTGAGTCTGAGAGAGCCAACAAGAGCCAAACTCTCCATGGTTTCTGCTTCAAGAGCCTTCCCTGACTTCCCTCAATGATGACCTGTGACCTGGAAGCTGAAACAAACTCTCTCCTCTAAGTGTTTTTCGGTCAGAGTGTTTTATCACAGCAACAGAAAGGAAACCGAGCACCCCAGAACCCACATAAAGGTGGAAGTGACTCCCCAGATTCTCCTCTAACCCATGTGTGGGGCATGTGCACCACACCCCAATACTTATAGTTGAAAATGTAAAAGGGTCTGCTCACATCAACCCTGGTGGGGTTCCAGCAGTGGGAGACTGAATGCATGGGGCCAGAGAGTATACAGAAACTCTACATGGTTTTCACTCAGTTTTGCTGGGAGCATATAACTTAAGAATAACATTTATCAAATATATATATATGTATATATATATTATTTATGTAATTAATGATATAGTTTTGTGGTTTGGATTAGAAAAGGGTCTGACAGCCAAATAATGACCGTCATGTTGGAAGAGCTGGAAGGTCAGAGGATATCCCTGACCAGTTGCTTTCCCTTCTGTGACCCAGAACCTGGACTAGAGATGGCCACTGGTGCCTATTTGTTGGAAGAGAGAACTAATATTTACGTACAAATCCAGTTAGAACTGGACACAAATAATAGAAGTAGCTAAGTGTGATGGTACATGCTTACAAGCCCCGCACTTGGACGTATAAGGCAAGAAGGCCAGAAGTTTGAGGCCAACCTATAGTGAGTTCAAGGCCGGGCTGGGCTACCCAGCAATCTCCCATCTCAACAGTAGTCACCATGTACCCGAGAGAGACCATTGAAAGGGTTAGCAATTATGTTGCTTTTTCATAGCTAACCCATATTTTAAGTTTTCTTCCCCATGCTGTAGTTTATAGCCAGTATCAACCTGGTTAGCTTTCCGTGACAAGGTGTAATTTCTCCCTTTCTCATCTGACCCTGACCCCTTCTGCCTCTTCCTACCACCCGGGAACAACTTCAAGGAGACAGAAACAGTCGCCGTATTCCCACAATGTCATTGGCTAAGCCTGGGCGTTAGTTTCTAGGGTGCCTTTGTCTTGGACAGCACGTCATCTGGTCCACACAGACGTTTAAGAAGGCTGAGCCTAGACCCCACCGGCGCGGCTGTCTAGCCCCTTCCTTCTCTGAACTAGCTTTGTTTTATTTTTTTCTCACTTCCACTGGAATTTAGTGAGAAAATGGCTTCATTTGGATCAGCTCTGGTGTGACAACAAAAATCAAAACGAATAGCAAAGGGAAAAATCAAAAGGTTATCTCTCCGAGATGTAATTTAGTGTCTGGCAGGAATAATTCAAGAAAACCGTGTCCACTTCCTGATCACCCAACTAAACAAACACGGAGGGAGGAAGCCTGCTGAGAGACGTTTTCACATTAAAAGGTGCTAAAAATGGGCTAGCTCTCCTCGCAGCCCTGTTGGAAGTCTCCATTCAATTTTAGTCATTTCCTCTCTGTCCCCAGACTGGCAGCAACTGGCAAGGCATGGGGAAGAGGAAAGGTTGCAGGCTGACCTCCACATCCACCTGTGAGAAATTCAAGGTGGGACGGGAAAGGAAGAAAATCGTGTCCCTCCCGGACGTTTCCAGGGGAGAGCATGAGCAACGCTCAGAGGGGAGGGAAGGGGAGGGGGAGAGCGAAGCCCTTAGTTTTCCCCAGGGAGAGCGAGACCTGAAATCAGTCCAAATACAACCACGCTTCTGGACAAAGGTGCTACGTGGACTTCACTGATGTGTATATATTGCAGAAAAAGTGAGACTTGGATGTGTTTAAATACATCCCTAGAAAGGCATGGTGGCACACACCTTTAATCCCCAGCACTTGGGAGGCAGAGACAGGTGGATCTCTGAATTTGAGGCCAGCCTGGTCTGTATAGTGAGTTCTGGGACAGCCAGAACTACATAGTGAGACACGGTCTCAGATAGGGAAGGAAGGAAGGGAGGGAGGGAGGGAGAGAGGGAGGGAGGGAGGAAAGAAAGAAAGAAAGAAAGAAAGAAAGAAAGAAAGAAAGAAAGAAAGAAAGACAGAAAGAAAGACAGAAAGAAAGACAGAAAGAAAGACAGAAAGAAAGACAGAAAGAAAGAGAAAGAATACATCCCTAGGCATGTCTTCTTCCACACAGCTATTGGGGTGACTTTCTGAAGCTCATTAATGAACGTGGGCAGGTCAGTCTAAAGTTAAAGCCTTCTTTAAGTATCCATTCGCTATAATATAGATGTGTTGTGTGATTTCTATCTGAGATGTCAGTTCTGTATCCGGAAATTCTTTGAACCAATGGAGAGTTCCATGTTTAGATAAAAAGAAAGCCACCAGGGAGCACAGTGCATCCAACACAGGAGAGGCTGTGATGTGCCCCAGCTCCAGCGGGTGGCAGCAGTGAGCAGAGGAGAGACCTCTGGGAAGGAGAATGTAGATGCTCCTGGTAGAGCAGGATCTGGGAGCAGCTACAGATCTGGGAGCAGCTACTGGATGTGCTGTATAAGCCCAGCCTTAAAGGTGGGATAAGGACAAACAAGGTGGACATAGGGAAAACCCTGATGAACTTCCACGTCCATTACAAGAGCACACACTGAGACAGGGGCTGCATTTCTAGGCCTTCGGAACTTGGGTGTGTTATTCACTTTTGAAAAGTTACTTTGCAAGGGTGCAGACCAAGGTCTCCAGCTCGGAAAAGGGCATAAGACACTCAGTGTAGAGTAAGACCACACCATTTTGTGGTTACCTTCGTCCCCTCCCCTACCACACTAAGAGGAAGTTCTTCAAAAGCAGAAATTGGGCCTTGTTTTTCCATGAATCTCAGAGGCCAAGTAGGGTGTCAAGTACACACGATGATTGCAGCAGACACCTGCTAAATAAAAAAAAAAATTGTGTGTGAGGTTTATGTAAATATTTGGGTACCTGCCTCTAGACAGCCATGTATTTTCATGATTGCAAAGATTATTCATCACTTTGTATTCCCAGTGTCTAACACTGTTCTTCATACATTGATTGATCAATGGACCGATGGGCAGCTGGATGAATTTAGGATTTGAGATTTCTGCCACATTCTCCTTCAGAATTTACAGTATTTTGAAAATATCTAACAACATTAGCAGATCTTGACTTCTAAGGCTCTCCAACAAAAGGAGCAAGAGACTCCTTAGAAATGATTCTAAGGTAATTCTAGAGCTGGGACCATCTAGAATACTCAGGCTGAGTGTGGAGTATGGAGTAATGAAAAACTAAAGGGGTTTGTCGGGAGAATGCCGGGTTCCTCTAACCACCTGAGCAACTCCAAATGTCAAGATCATGCTCCCTGGTGCTCTAGTGGTTAGGATTCGGCACTCTCTCCCAAATGTCAAGATCTGGAACAATTTAAGCAATGCCACAAAGCACTGTCGGATTCCAGCCCAGAGTGATCAGAGAGTCCTAAGTCTGACACTAACATAGAGACTGAGCAAATCAAGTGATCCAGTCTCCATGTAGAACTCTAAGTAACTCCTATCACCGCTTCTCCCTCATGTGTATAGAGAGCACACAATGCTGTAGAGGAAAGTAGCCCACACTGTTTAGTGCTGGTCAAGGAGACGGGTAGTAATGGTTCCCTAAGTAAGTACCCTGGACACAATGGGATGAAGATGGCAGTTTCTCCTCCAAATCCATAATGCCAGTCTACTCATGAGAAAGACGTCAGGCAAATGGAAGCCTGTTCCTTCAGACCATCAGAGTCACCCAATATAAGGAGCTTGTCACAACCCCAAGGACAAATAACCTGTGGATTGGATGCTGAGGTAGAAGAAGGGCATTAGCTAAGGAGCCAGGAGATCTAAGTAAGCCATGGGCCTGAGTCAGGGATCATGTGGCAGTATTAGTTCACTCACTACAAGAAATGTATTCTACCCATCAAAGACGTTAATAGCATGGACGATGGGCATGGAGTACATGGGAATGGTCCGTGTCATGTTCACAACTAAAAGGCATGCACCACCGCACCAGGCGAAGGGAGATTTGAACATGAGAAGTGGGGCAGGATAGAGCGAACTTGTCTTGATCTATTTTTGAGTTTCTTCCTAAGAAGTTTTGGTGAACTTCACCCCAAAAGCAGATTCTAAGGATTCTATGTCTCCTGTGAAGTCTCTAAAATAAAATTTACCTCCTGGAACAATTAGAGTGGTGGAGCTTTCTCTGCTGATGATCTTTGGGTCACTTTCCTTCCCTCTGGTCGGGTGTCTGCTCTAACACAGGGAGTGACCCGTGATCACTGAAACTCTTCCTGCTTTGGATTTTCCCTTCCTTCAGTGTCTGATCCACCACACTGACCCTCCCTCCTTCCCTGGCAGTGACCACCTCCCTCTCCACCTCTTTGCTAGTCCTCTCTGAATTCACCCCAAGTAGTGAAAATAATAGCTGAGGCTGGGGGATGACCAAGTGCAGCAGCCCAGCTGCTAGGCCTACCTCAGACTGGGCCCTTTCTTTCAAAGATCTGAGTCACTTCCCCTGGCCCCTTTATGTGCAGCTGAGATGAAAAGCGGCCTTTCTATGTGTGTCTCGCTGCTCCTTTGGAGTCTAACATCCACCTTATCCTTTTGGACTCTGATCCTGAAGGGAAACACAAAGTTAAGGTCGGGAGCCTGCCTGAGGCCTCAGACCCCCTCAGCATGGCAGGAGGCCACATTAAAACTCTTGCCTCTTCTCAAGGAGAGCCTGTGCATCAACAATGATCCGCCATTTGTAGAGAGTTGTGTGAACACCTTCCACATCCCAGCCCTGAAAGGGATCCCCTTCTGCAGTCTGCACAACACACACACACACACACACACACACACACACACACACACACACACGCACGCACACACCATCTGAGAGCAGAGATGCCTGACACGGGCAGGTAAGAGTCCAGCTCAGTGTATCCCTCAGTGTCCACTCACACACTGGAGGACCGTTTGCTTCTCGACTAGCACTGCTCAGACTGAGAATCTTTGTTTTATTTCCCTGCCCACAGAACTCTAAATTAGATTGTAAACAAGGACCTGTGAGGAAACAGAAGCAAACGCAACTTTCATAATTATCAGAAGTGTTCTTTCTCATTAACAAGGGGCAATTGTTTCTGTTTTGTAAATTGATCTGAGATGAAAGAAGTTAGTTAATAATTTATACTGTACCAGGGAAAGGGGGCTGTGAAAAGACTCTACGGAAGGATTTGAATTAAACAGCCTCTCACCCTTTTAATATCTCACAAGAGATCTTCTGCACTGGTTCATTTAATTTAGTGGACACCGCAGTGTGGCCCATTGATTGCAGACAAAACTTCTGAGGGCCTGGTGCGCACCCTGTTAAAACGTGGGAAGAGAGTAAAGTTGGATGTGAATTAATTTGATTCTGTACATAATTCTTTTTCAATGGGATTCTGTGTCCCATTGCAGAGGCATGAAAAAAGGGGACACTGAGTTTGATTGCTCAATATTCATCTACATTTTCCTCTCTATGGGCCCAATATGCTTGGCTTAATTAACTTCTCTCAAAGGTGAAGCCGTGCGCACCATCTGCTGTGAGACAATCACATTTGTATGCCTCTCAGAATAATCCCTTTACCACTGAAAACAGCTATCATATCGTAGCCAAAACACAAACTTTCAAACTTTTTCCCCCTTTGGAGAAAAAGACCACGTCCACTCTGGTCCAGTGCTGGAAAATGACATGTAGCGGAGGCAAAGGCTGTTGTTTTTCTTACAGCCCAACTCCTTGCTCGCAAACGATTTTACGTTTGCCTTGTCTTCCCTCCGCCACCAAATTAAAAATTCTGCATGCTTCATTTAAAACCCAGCTCAAGAACAACCGCTCAGCGGGGCACCCTCCTTTTCTCCTACCTCTTAATTTCAAACCAAGAGAAGAATAGGAAAGTGGCACCTTGAAAAGAACCATCAAGTCACCCAAAATCCCAATGCAAAATATTGAGGCAAAGTTTAGCCATTTAATTTTTTAATCAAGCCTCAAGGACCACACAGTGTTATCAAGGGCCTGCTGGACTTGCTCGAAAGCTGGGTCATTATTTGATCTTTGTGGCTGGTAATCTGATTATCTCATTGTGGAGGTAAACTTCAGACCCAATCTTGTTAGCAGCTGGCGGAGCTGGATTACGACAGCTACTGAGCTGGAAAGTGGACTGAGAAGTCCAGCTTTGGCCTTGCTCCCTTTGAGCCCACAGTTGGCTACTTTGGGACGTATATACTTTTGTATCTGAATCAACACTCTATTCGAGAATCTCCCACCACAGAGTGAACATATTCTGTGGCAGTACTACCGAGCCAGGCTGGGGTCTATGAGCACAGTTCTCAAAGATTCACACCTCTCTCAAGTCCCTCTATGTCCCACTTCCCAAGAATCTGACACAGGTAATGCTGTGGTCAGAAAAGTCTCTGGCCCAAGATATTTAACGAAGGAAATTAATGAACCGAATTCTTCGCTTTGAGATTCACACTCGACAGAGTTGCTAAAATATGCAAATTCTCACAAGAGTTGTGTGGTCCCTGCTTAAGACACTCTCCGTTGTGCTTGTGATCTCACTGAGGCACTGACCGCGGTTACAGTGAATGCCCAGCCCCGTCAAAGCCCAGAAAGTCTTGAATCATAGCTTGAAAGAGTTCAAAGGATCGAAAAGACAAAAAAGGACTAAGCTGGGATTTTTATGTACACTGAAAAGAAGAATAAAATATAAGTTCCTGAATGCAGGCTGTTATGGCAATGCCAGCCATATCAAAGCATTATGTGCACGGAAGAGGGGTGAACTCTCTCTCTTGCGCACCATATGCAAAAAAGAAATAGGAACAATTTAGGCTGGCGGTGATTTTGTGACATGAAACATTGAATGCTCTTTTTTGACACACTATTGAGTGAACAAGGAATTCAAAGAGTTTGAACTCGAACAAGTTTTCTGCCTCAATAAGCCATAATCAGCCCCAAAGAGCTGAGTATGCCTCAGAGTGGTCTCTGCTCACAAGCCTTCCCGGGGTGGGTTTTGCTGGCTATTATGAGGCGCATCAAAGCAAGGGCTCTTATCATTTCCACTAAGACCTCAAGTCTTAGTGCGATTTCTGAAACCAGCAAGCTGATAGGCAGTGTTCCCAAATATCAACATCGCGCACAACTGTCACACAACCACAACAGTGTATGGAGCAAGTTAAACAGCAAGGCGTCTTCCAAAGATCGTGTCTTTGCCTGGTGTGTGACGCCACGGACGCTGTTTAGCAGCGCAGACAAAGGTCCTTGATCATTTTCAAAATCTGACGAATGGGGCAACTTTGCTCTATGACATGAGGAGAAAGAGAAAAGCAGAATTTACAGGAGATTGTGTGCTTGGAAAAGAGCCAGATTTTAATACGCACTTTTGTATTTTAATTTAGCTTCATTTTTTTTTTCCAGAAGCTTAATTTATTTTCATAGCTTTCCAATATTTAAATTTTAATGTTCAGAATTTTGTAGAAATTCTAAATGTTAAATATTAAATACAAAATCTAATTGTGTTTCGGCATCAGATGACTAAAATTTCAGCTCTGCGGAAATATGTTATTAATCACTAGGACTCCTAGTTTGCGTTTCAGACAAACACACACTTGAGTGTTAATTTCAGGCGGTTAAATGGTAGTTGAGTTTATGACCACTACAACGTGAAGGGATTATGCTGATGTGACCACTGGCAGGATAAGAATCTGAGCAGAGCCGCTGTGGCATTTCACACAACTGATCATGTCTGTGCTTAAGAGCTGTGATCAAGTTTCTATACTAACATGACAGTTTCTTAACCAGTCAGGACGATGGCTGTAACTTCTGAAGGAAAAACCTATTCTCTTCAGGATTAGAATCCAGTCAACCTATAAATGTCCAACGTAAGCCTAGAGTCTCTCTACAGCAAAGTCTCTGCACGCGTTACAAGTGAAATGTCATCCTTCTTGTCTTCAAATGGAATAAAGCACACCTTGGGGGCTTGGGTTATTTAGTAAAACCCCGAAGAACAGTGTAGAGTTTTTCAAGAATGATGAGGAAAGGCAGTGAGTTCTTACATCTAATTTTAGATCTGAATTCGCAAGGAACACCTTTTAATTAAGCATGACATTTGACACAGTGAGTTTGAAGTCACCTGCATAGCTTCACACCTGTGAAAATCGTAAGTTCTCAGAGCAGCTTAACACGGCTTCCCCCGGCGCAGCCGTCTAGCCCTGACAGACGCAGCCCGTCCGAGAGAACTGCTTTTCAGGGAATGTGGTTATGGGTTATTTTCCTAATTGTTGTTTTTGACCTAACCAAAAAGGGGTCTAAATTTTTCCTTATTAGCTTGTCAGAGTGTTGTAAGATTTCCTGTTTCCTTTTGGTTGTATCAACAGAGACTTTGTCAACAAATGAATGAAACAAATAATGAAATTATTAGAAGAGACAAAATGAACAAAAAAAGGTGAGAAAATTTATTTATGACAAACATTGAAAGTCATTAAAATGTGATGCTCTACTTACAAAATTTGTTGAGTATATAGTTTAATAATATAAATTAAAAATAATAGTCTGTTTTCTATTTAGTTTTCTATTATTTCTGTTTTCTATTTAGTTTTTCTATCATTTCTAGTTAGTGTTCTAGTTCTGTCTTGGTAAGACATAAATTTAAAATAAATGACTATATTATAGAAACTAAGAATATAGTTTCTGTTTACCCAGCACTGGCCACAATAGTTCAAGATTCCAAGAACAAAGTAGAAAAAACATCAGTCAAGAGAGATGAGGTAAAGCAAACGTGGCTTCGGAGTAAGAAGTAAATAAGGTTTTAACAACATAAGGAACTATAGCTTCCCATTTATAGCCAGAAAACGACTTTCCATTTTTCTATAGAAATAAATCCGATGGACAGTATTTATTGTATGCCAGTGTCAACGCTCACCTTAGGGTCGCTCTTACCCCAACAGTGCTGTCTGTGGCTGTTGCAACTTTTGAAACTGCAACTTTGTGAAATGTTCTAGAGTTGGTGTACAAACATCCAACACAACTGAGAACCTTACTGTCCCTCAAAGCCCGATGTGTTGGGTTTGCCCCCAGCTTGACGCTCTTGGGAGGGGGTAGAAGGCTTAAGAGGTGGGATCTAATAGAAGGTTTGAAGTTACTGGAGATACTCCCTTGAAGACGCTCGTGGATCCCTGATCCCTCTCCCCTGATTCTCCCTGTCCCCTGTTCCTTTCAACCCTGTGTAGCTTTGACACAACCTGTCTGGGAAGAGAACCTCAGTGAGGGATCGTGTACATCCCCTCCACCTGTGGATATGTATGTCTTGATGGCCTCAGATGATTCAGCAGGACCTATCCTCAGCCCACATAAAGGACAATAAGAAGGAGAACTCTAGGGTCTTTCCTCATCTGGGCTTTACTCTCACCAGCAAGGTCTCCTGCCCTTTTGCTGCTGCTGCTATCAATTCCTTTGCTGATCTTTCTTTTATTTTTAAATTATTATTATTATTAAGAGATTTTCTATTCATTTTACATACCAACCACAGATTCCCCGTCTTCCCTCCTCCCTCCCCGCAGCCTTCCCTTCAACCCACCCCCATTCCCACCTCCTCCAAGGCAAGGTCTCCCATGGGGAGTCAGCAGAGCCTGGTACATTCAGTTGAGGCAGGTCCAAGCCCCTCCCCCTGCACCAAGGCTGTGCAAAATGTCTCACCATAGGCACTGGGCTCCAAAAAGCCCGTTCATGCACCAGGGATGGGTTCTGATCCCACTGCCTGGGGGCCCCCTAAACAGTTTAAGCTAAACAACTGTCTCACCTATCCAGAGGGCCTAGTCCAGTACCAGTATCCAGATGGGGCCTCCTCAGCTACTGGTTCACAGTTCATGTGTTTCCACTAGTTTGGCGGGTCATCTTTGTACTTTTTCCCATCATAGTCTCGATGTCCCTTGCTCATAGAATCCCTCCTCTCTCTCATCAATTAGACTCCTGGAGCTCGCCTGGCATCCTGCCGTGGATCTCTGTATCTGCTTCCATCAGTCACTGGATGAGGTCTCTATGATGACGGTATTCAGCCATCTGAACACCAGAGTAGGCCAGTTCTGGCACCTCGCCGATCTTAAAACCAGCTTCCTCTGGCTTTTCATATGGCCTGAAGACCAGCCATTCCCCAGGAATCCCCAGGCTGTGGGCACCATGTGCCAAATCGGGACTGTTAAGACATCCAGCCTGGTGGACAGAACAGTGACCCAGATTCTTGGTCTCTCCAGCATGACAGAGACACTTCCAGCCATGTTATATAAGAACACCTCCTTTAATATACACTCTAGCACACCCTGGCTGGTACACCAGGGGCAGCATTGCTTCCTGATGCCCTGTACTGCCTCGTCACAGACCCACAGGCCACAAAAGCCAGCTGACCAAGGGCCTCTGTAACATCAAGCCAAGGTTAACCGTCTCTCTTTCCAACTGATAATCTCAGGTGTTTTGTCACAGAAATGGAAAACTGATCATCCTAGCTTCTTAATGTCAAGGGAAAAAAGCCAAATCTGTTTTGTTTTATATTTATTCATATTATTTAAACATTATTTAATTTTAAAGTATTATTTATTTTATTATAATTATAATCATATATTGTAATTATATGATATAATTATATATTGCATACTATAATTATATGGGCATATATTTATTATAATTTATATATTTTTAATTATAAATATTAAATAATATCTAAATATTATTTAATATAAATGTATAATAATTTAATATTATTTATATAATAATAAAATATATATTTAAATATATATTTAAATGTTTGGCAAACACATGCATCTGGCAAAACACTCATACACATAAATAAATCCTTAAGAAAATAAACAACAAAATAAAATAAAAATCCTTAATACAAAAACAGTGTATTTTACCCAGCTTCCCAATGGGAAACAGGGTATGATTTGCTCATGCACGCAAAGGACAGCAAGCTGAGACACTGGCCACTGGGTTCTGTCTCACACTGGTTGAGGGTTGACCTTGGGGTGACGACACCCCCACACTTCGTGGCTGTGCTTGCATGTAGACAGAGTAAGCGCTGGCATCGAAGACAGCCCCGGGGGAGGGAGCACAAAGACACCTGATGCCTAGCTTCAGAGCAAGGTGAGGATGAACTTGTACGGAGCTGTCCACTGCAGCAACCGCGGGAAGAGAGCCAGGCTGATGAGACGTGACACTGGGCACCAGAGGCATTTACTACACGCATCACCATGAACAAATGCAACCAAGTTACAGCTCAGAGGGTAAAAAGGCTGCAATCATCATGGTTTTCTCTCTTGTCTTCTTTCTTAAAGACGGTGACAACAGCTATGTGTTTAAAGCTTGTGGCATTTCTTCACTGATCCAAACACTGAGAAACAGTTTGCATATATTTCCTTCACAAGCTCAAAGAGCTCACTAGGCAGGATATTGACTTCCATGTGTTAACTCTTGACAGCTCTTAGATGCCATCCAGTCTGCTGAGAATTCTGATTCAAGATGGCTGATACGTGCCATGCTTCCTCTTCTGCTTCCCCCAAACCCCAAGATTATGGAGTGAGCAAACAGACAGAAATCCCTTCAGTCAGTTGCAGTCCTGAATGCAGAGGTGACCTGCAAATCCAGAGAAGAAACCTCTGGGAATCGAAGCCTGGTGAAGAGAATGGCGACATTTCCACTCCACTACTTGGCTTGGCTTTTGCTGACTTAGGAGTAGATGGTTACAAACATGGTCAATGCACCCCACTCCAAAAGTAGATAGATGCAAATCCTGAGCAGTGGGATTAGTTACTGCGGTAATTGGCTTCTTTCTGTCATGGTAGCTATTCTTGACAATGTTAATACTTAAAACACGTGTTTTCAGGGTCATATAGCTACTCCCTTAGAATGGAGTCAACATGTTTGACTCCTTCCAAATAAGGTGTTTCAGTGAAGATTGTGACCTATGTACAGAAAGATTACTTTAAGACTCATTATTTCTTCTTCCTCATACTTTAAGCCACACTGATTGCTTACTAAGAGTCACTGTTTGTGTCTCCCTCCTTTGTGTGTGTGTGTATGTGTGTGTGTATGTGTGTGTGTGTGTGTGTGTGTGTGTGTGTGTGAGAGAGAGAGAGAGAGAGAGAGAGAGAGAGAGAAAGAGAGAGGTGTGGGCCAGAAGTCAATCTCATATGTCACTTCTCAGGCGCTGCTCACCTATCTTTTGAGACAGGATTTCTTATTGGCCTTAAACAAGACAAGTAAGCTAGGCTGGTTGGCCACTGAACCCCAGGGCTCATCCTGTGTCAGGCTACCCCACCTAGAATGACAAAGAAGCCACTAAGCCACAACATCCAGCTTTTTCACATGAGTTGTTCAGATTGAACTCAAGTCCTTATACTTGCAAAACAAGCAATTTACTGACTGAGCCATGGTCCCAGGTCCATCCTCCTGAGCCATGGTCCCAGGTCCATCCTTCTGAGCCATGATTCTAGTTTCATCTTCCTGGGCCATCATCCCAGCTCCATCTTCCTGGGCCATCATCCCAGCTTCATCTTCCTGGGCCACCATCCCAGCTCCATCCTCCTGGGCCATCATCCCAGCTCCATCCTCCTGGGCCATCATCCCAGCTCCATCTTCCTACCTTATCAGTATAAGAGTGATGGAAGAACAAAGGTCGGAGATATACAAGCAGCTACAATTTGGCTATCAAGCAATGAAGTGTCCAAAGTTTCCCTCACACCCTGTTTCTCTAGCCAAAGAAAACAGGGCTTGCAAGAATCAAAAGTGCAGAAACCTAGAAGAAAGTGGAGATCTGGAGCAGCAGACAGGCCCATTCATCAACAGCCCACACAGTAAGAAAACCCCTATCCTTGGTCCTTTGTCCCAAGAATTTTCCCCAGAAGAGAGCTGTGTGAAGACATGAAAGTGACAGCTCCAACAGAAGAGATACCTGGGCTAGGTGCTCCCCAGGGTAGTGGAGTATTTCAGCTAAGTTAAGGAGCACAACAAAGAGAAAAGTCCTATCACCATCCTAGCCAGGAGCATCAAAAGAGTAGCCACAACCTAATTCTCAGAACCTGGGGACACATTCCTCACAGGGAAAGGGAGAGTTTGCAAAAGGCATTGCATTGATGATCCAGAGGGATGAATGGGATCATGGGGCCTTCAAGCATGACAAGAAAGCAGGGAAACAAGTTAGAGGAGAGTCAAGAAGGAAACAGACACCAGCAAAGCTACTTCTGACTTTAACAGAGAAGGAGGGTCTTGAGCCAAAAAATGTGTAGGCTGGAAACTGCTAAGAACCAAGTCTTCCCAGTGCACCACATCCACACTTTGCTTTTAGGTGCCATAGAACAAATCTTTGCTCTCTTTGGTGCTTATGTTACCACAGCAATAGAAAATTTAAGTGCAAAGGTTATCTTCCTCCATTGCTTTCTATTGCTGTGATAAACATGATATATCACCAAAAGCTACTTGGGGGAATGGTTTATTTCATCTTACATCTTACAGACCATCATAAAGGGAAGGCAAGGCAGGAACTCAAGGCAGAAACCTGTAGACAGGAACTCAAAGCAGGAAACTGTAGGCAGGAACTCAAGGCAGGAAACTGTAGGCAGGAACTCAAAGCAGGAATCTGTAAGCAGGAACTCAAGGCAGGAACCTGTAGGCAGGAACTCAAGGCAGGAAACTGTAGGCAGGAACTCAAGGCAAGAAACTGTAGGCAGAAACTCAAGGCAGGAACCTGTAGGCAGGAACCTGTAGGAGGAACTCAAGGCAGGAACCTGTAGTCAGGAACTCAAAGCAGGAATCTATAGGCAGGAACCTGTAGGCAGGAACTGAAGGAGGCCATGGAAGACTGCTGCCCACTATTATTCCTCAGGCTTGTCTTCAGTTAACTTTCTTCTACATCCCAGGACAGGTTGTCCTGGGTAGCACTATTCTCAGTGGGCTAGGCCCTTCCACATCAGTCGTTCATCAAGTAAACATCCCCAGAGACTTACCTCTAGGCCAATCTAATGGAGGCATTTTCTCAAGTGAGCTTCCCACTTCCCAAATGACTCTAGTTTATGTCACATTGATGAAAAGAAAAACAACAACAACAAAAAAAACTAAACTAAAATCACAAAAAACTGACCAACACAGTTACATAATCAAAACAAGTGTTCACTGAGAGACAAGCAGGAACTTCCCCTGGTCCTAAATCCACTGTCTTGGGTTTATATGAGGACATTTAGAGAGCAGACATTCATAGTGGAACACACTTTAAAATTCCAGTACTTAGGAGGGTAAATGAGAGAACTGAATTGTGAGTTTGAGATCAGTTTGGGGTACATAGCCAGACCCTGTCTTAAGAAAAGAGACGCCCATATTTAAGTGAAGTCAGGCTGGAGGGAATGGCTCAGAGGTGAAGAGCAGTGAGTGCTCTTATCCCAGGTTCAGTTCCCAAACCTACATGGTGGCTCACAACAGTCTGTAACTCCAATTCTAAGAGATCCAATGCCCTCTTCTGGCCTCCATGGGTACTGCACACACATGGTGCACATGTATATAAACACCCACACACATAGAATAAATAAATCTTTTTAAAAAATTAAATAAAGGTCTCAGCAGGGGAGGCACCAAGAAAGGAAACAGGGAGGGGTAAAGGAGGAAAGGGGGAAAAACAGAAGAGGAAGAAATGGGGAAAAAAGGGCAAAGGAGAGAAGGAAACCCTCAAGGAGGCATTTAATATACGAAACAGGAAAATGATTAAATTAGGACACTAGGTTCTGCAGGGTACTGAACAGAAATTCTCTTTCATAAATGGAAAATGGCAGGTGGTTATCTAAGGAAAGTCATATGCATTTAAAATATTAATGTTTATCAACCTGAAAGTCTCCAATGGGGAGATAACCAGATCTGTTCTAGAGTGTGAAACTGAGGATTGTCCTCAGGATGCAATGGAAAAGAACAAAGAAATTCAAAAACACAAATGAAGGGAAAGTTAGCAGACAAGAACGATAGGACCATAAGGTCCTATATCTTTTCAAAAACCAATAAAATAAATTTTTTAAAAAGCTGATGGTAAATTAATACCTCAAAGAAATATTCACCAAATTTAAGATACAAACACTAAAATATTTAATATATCATCCAAAATTATAATGTGACACAGGAGGGCTGGAGGTGTAGCTCAGCAGTGTCACGCTTGCCTTGAGTCCACCAGGACCTGGGTTTGACTTCTCAACAACAATTTGGGAAGAAAAGTGAAAACAAAAAAGATCCTGCCTGGCAATTTAAAAGAAAAAAAAAACTCTTGCATGCCAAATTTTAGAAGACTAACGTAAGATTGCAACTGAAAAAGGGGGAAATCGGAAGATAATTCCAAGGAAACACCAAAAAGAAAAAAAAGAAGGGGAAATGAACAATATCTGCATAGCAAGCAAAGATCTCGGTGCCTTCTAGAAGCTCTGGCAGCCCAGACGAGCCCTCCGAAGCTCACACCTCAGGTCTGCCTGCCAAGTTGAGAAAAAAGTTGGTTTTTATACTTTATTATTTAATCACAATAAACAGGTCTTACTTACACAAACAATGTAAAATTTAAGTAAAATTTACTCCTATATAATTTAGGAGTACTAGGATAGATACAGTGTAAGATTGGGGGACTTGAATGCATTAAAATATACAACTTCTGAATGTGGAAAAATACAATTAATAAAATTAATATCAAACTACAGACTGAAAAACTATGTGTAACAGAAACACAGTTAATATCTTTAATATTGTAAAAGTTCATATACCTCAACACCAATAAATAAAAACAAGTCACCAGTGAAATATTGATCAAAAATCATTTAGGGAACATGTCAAATTAAAATGGCAATGATATCCCTTTTTTTCATAGAAAAAATGTCACTTATGTTGCCTATTTGAGATGCCTACAGAAATGATGGGAAGATGGACTTTTTACAATAGAATAATCCTTGATTTTGTATTTCTTCTTTCTATGGTTTCCACAATCATTGGCAATGAATACTCCATAATGGGAAAGAAAATATTTTAAACAATCTTCATGCCCTGAAACTCTGGCTTTACTTTAAATTACATTTTAGAAGAATATCCAGTAACATTAAAAATGGCCACAGAATATAATTAGATAAAACAAGTGATTGTATACACTCTAATACAGTTAGGATTGTGTATGTCTACAAATATACATGCGTGGGCTAGAAGACCACAGAGTCCTAGTAATCTTTAAATTTGTTTTTACTCAATGAGTAATAAAATTATTTTTATCTCCCTATAATATTCCCAATTATAATCAGGAAAAGGAGCAACAGAAAATGGGCGAAGATGTTGTTTTTGCTTTTAAACACTGGGAAAGAGATGGATGGACGGAAGGTCAAGCCTCCAATCCTTAGCAGGTCGTCTCTGCATTGAGGGAATTCGTTCTCAGTGTTAAACTTTTTCCCTCGAATATACATTTTCTGCAACTGTTAGTGCTCCTTTCTGAACACTATTAAAATGTTAACGTATTCTTCTTATGTAGGCCTCTCACACTGCCCACTTTCTATCTGAGCAATGAATCTATACTTTTCCAGTCTCTGAAAGATCAGGAAGCTCGCCCTAGGTGACAGATGCCCCGTTCACTGATAGGGAGACTGGGGCTCAGGAGTTCTGGTTCCCATGCTCATCTTCTCAGAAAATATTTTCAGATCCACAGGATAAATTCCAAATGTCTGTGTTTTACATTTTCCCCATCAGTGATAGGATATTTTTGGCCATTTTGATTAGGGACCCTGTTCTAAAAAGCTTCCAAGGCCTCCTGCCTCATGACAAGAGGATAAAATCGTGAGGTGAGCATCAGTGTGGCCCACAAGAGGTGCTGAACGGCTACTTTTTCTTTAATTACTGCCCGGCTTCGCTGGCGAGGGTAAGCCTTCGAGAACAGCAGAACCAGGGAGAGCCTATCCTCGATGTCAGTCTCCTGACTCAAGTGTAACAAACCCTGGAATCCAGGAAAACTCCTCCAGTCACAGGAGGTCTACCTGCTACAACAGAAATGTTAACCATTCACTCCCAGGAAAGTCATATATACACTTCACGCAGGAGACGCTCTGCCAAGGCCCCTCCCTGCCCCAAACCAGAAAACAAAACAGATTTCAACAATCTGTCAGAGCCATAAGTGGCATGGCATCTAATAACCCACAGTAGGTTCCAAAACACATCAGATCAGCCTCTCAAGAGGTAAGTTCCCATGAACTATTAATGAAACAGCATCGCTCTTTTGAAGAAAAAAAAAAAAGAAATTCTTCAAGTCGAGCATTTGAAATGTAATCCAGCTCAGAACTCTTTAAACACCAAATCTAACATCTCGGGCACAGTGAACAGGAAGTCTAGAAAGCATCATTAGCCTGAGTTAAGAACGAAATGTTTGCTACTGTTTCTTCTCATCATCATGAAGAAGTCTACTCAAGGGGGATGTTAAAAAGTCCACTGCCACGTAAGCCTCGTGAATACATGACTCTCACTGCCTTTAAATATCATCCACATGAAGAAAACGAATACTGTGACAATATTCTTTTTACTTTGTTCAAAAAAAAGGAAAAAAAAACCTCTCTGAACTAACACACACTCATTTTAAGAAGCAATGAATTCTGTAATTTGGTGTGCTATTTACATTTCAGGGTGTGTAACTGTCCATTTCGATCTCCATCCAGAGGGAAAACAGAAGCACTTGAGGTCTTTCATGCTGTGGCTTCTGCTTCCACATCCACAACCATGTTGCAGAAAGAAAATTACCAGTGCCCTAAATGAAAGGCCCCCCGGGAGCTTTTGACTTCACCGTGAATTTCCTCTGTACTTATAACACGTTTTAGAATTTGAGGGTGCAGAGGCAAATCTCTTTCGATGTTTGAGGAAGGCATATTCACTTCAGAAGAAATCATTTTTTACTAGAAAGACAAAACAGTACATTCAGGGCGGGAAAGCATACTAATTGATGGCTTTCTAAAGAAAGTGTGATGTTGAGCGGTACTACATCCGTTGTCTTGAGTGTCAAATTATCTCTTCACTCTGTGGACCCAGGCTGGCTATTTTGTGTTTCAATCCATCTTTAAGAGAGGCATTTGATTAATCAAGTTAATAAGGGACAGTTTTCAGCTAGTGACAGATGATACGTTTATTCAGGCCAATTCAAGAAAAGCGGATGATCCGGCTATTGTGAGAAAAGAAATACGAAGTGTCAGTTTGAACAACTAGATTATGATGCTTATTTTAAGCCTCACACTTACTCAAGCAAATGCGATCAGAAGAGCGGGTTAGTTCATGCTAACTGCCCCGAGAGTCTGCACCAGAAGAAAAGCTGTCCACAAACATGGAACGTATTTAGGAACATTCTGAAAAAGCAGCATGCTCAGGCTAACTTTAAGTTGGTAGATTTCAAAAACAGTGTGACCAAATATTTAATTTCAAGTTAGATATCCATGTGGTGGCATCACTGCCTCTCCTGAGAATAACTGTTGTGCAGAGTGAGGGCAGCTCATGTGCCCCTCCTCCTCTTGGTGTCTGGGTAACTCGTTCAGGTAGCCCAGTGTAAGCCTTTGACAGTAAATGCTCTGCGATAGGGACAGGCAACTATCGCCTCACCCACAGGCCGAATGCCGTCATCCATTTAGCTTTGTACATAAGTGGTGTACAGGTTATGAGACACACCTGTAGTAGCCGAGAGAGCATGGTATTGGCATCAAAACAAATGGAGAGCCATGCAACAGAAGAGCATCCTGGAAAGAAGTCTATGTGTCTACAACCAGCTCATTCTGAACAATAGCACACAAAATAAAACAACAACACCGGGAAAGGACAGTTTCCCCAATAAGGGGAAGTTGGACATCCGCTTGCAAAGTTTCCCTTTCTGAACTGGACGCTATCTCTCATCACACAAGAAATTCAACTCAAACCAAATCAAATTCCAAAGATAAGATCCCCAAATAGAAATTTCCAGGGGAAACACTTCAAGATATTAGCACAGTGTCATGTATACAAGGCACGAATAGTCTAGTACTCATGTGTATGATCTATAAATGATACCAGTGGTCAACAAGCTGCATTAAAAGACTAAATATCACCAATTTTCAGGGAACTGCAGATGAAAACCACCATGAAATTCAGGTGTGGTGGCAAATCCTGAGCTAAACAAGTTGAAGGCAAGCCTGAGCTGCATAGTGAGATCCAGTCTGAAACACATACATACAGAACCAGTGTGGTGGTGCCTTTCTGAAGCTCTTGTTACTTATGAGGCTGAAGCAGAATGACTGTTTGAGTCCAAAAGTTGAGGAACAACCTGGGAATCATGTAAAATCACATCTTAAAAACAAAAACAAAAAATAGTGAGATATCATCATTCATTAGAGCCCAGTCAGATAGCTATTATCAAAAATGCAAAAAATAGCAAAGTCCACTTACGATATGAAGAAAAGGGAATTCACACCTTGGATTCTACATGAAAGGCTACTGTCTTAAGTAGCCTTTTTTGTTGCTCTGATAAAACACTGTGGCCAAAGGCAACCTGGGGAAGAAGGAGTTTATTTTGCTCACACTTCCAGGTTAACAGTGCATCCATGAGGAACTCAGGGCAGGAACGCAAGCAGGGCAGGAACCTGGAGGCAGGAACTGATGCAGAGGCCATGGAGGAACGCTGATTACAGGCTTGCTCCTCGTGACTTGCTCAGCCTGCTTTCTCATACAATGCAAGACCACATGCACAGAGATGGCACAGACCACAGTGACCTGGCCCCCATACATACACACATTAATAAGTAATCAAAACAATAACCTACACACTTGCCTACCAGCCAATCTTACGAGCAAATTTTCTTCATTAAGATTCCCTCTTCCCAAATATGTCTATATTTGTGTCCAGTTAACAGAAAGCAACCAACACACCTACCAAATAAAACATCTGAAAGTAGCATTTTATTAGTAAGTAATAATCCTATGAATCAAATCATCTGCCATGCACTTAACTCGAAGCCCATCAAGAACAGGCATCGTTTTGTTTGTGAGAGAATCGGGAGGTGGCAGGGGCAGGTGACAGCTGCTGTCTTGGCAGTACCCCTGGTCATTATTTGGGGAAATTTCTTTTGCATGTGTATATTTTGTTTGGGTTGCAGAGAGAAATGCTTCACACAGATAAGTGGTTGCAAATAGTAAGTGTTTGAAATGCTCCCTTTTGAAGTCAGGGTGCCCTGAAGTTAAAAGATTATTGAAGTTTTATTCCAAGAAATTGCCCAACTTAACCTGGCACCCCAAGTTAACACATTGCTGATCTCCACGGCTGTAAAATTCAGTTCCTAGCACTTTTGTTTATTACCATTTTTCAAACAGTTTTTTTTTTAGTTTAAAGGAAATTTTAGCATACAGTGAGAGTTAATTGCATGCAAAGTACATACAACTGTCTGCCAAGTGTTCCCTCTAGTTTTAGAAAAAATCTTCCCTCCACGAATCTCAAACCTGTGCCCTCAGTAAGATAGTCCATATCTCTTGACGATCTCTCTTTCCAGCGTGATTGACTGAAGTCAACCTAGACTGGTTCCTTCCTGGAGGTCGTTCCCTACTTATCAGCATAAAGATGCTTCATTTCCTCTCTGATGACGAAGTGAGGAAAGCAGAGGCCTGGATGTCAACAGAGAAGGTGTAGTCTTGAAGAGCACTAAGTGTAGCTAAATGACTGGGACAGACCACATAGATCAGAGTGGGGAGCTGGTGTGAGGTCAGGGAACCAAAGTCCTCCATGCTGAGCTGCATACAGCCATCTCTGTCAGCATCCTGTCTCACGTGGTTTGAACTAAAAATGAGTTGAGTGTTCAAATATATACACACAAACATAAAAATGTAATTGCAAATCTGTGGGTGAAAGTCTAGACGAATACAGGGTCATGGACCTGGGCAAAGACGTGATGGAATGTATCAAAGACAACTTTGAAGTTTCTTGTTTTAGTGACTGAGCAATGGCAGTGCCATCATCTGAGACAAAGTCAAGAAGGGTGCAGGCCTACACATGAAGGGAACGACTTCTGCCTGGTCTTGCTGAGCTCCGAAGGTCTACAAGATAGCTAAGCACAGATACCCAACAAGCAGTTGGTTGTTAAGTTGCAAACGGCTACTTAGCATCCACAGATTTAATAGAGAACACAAAGAGACTTTTAGAAATATCAGTTGTAGAGCTGGAAAGATGGTTCAGCAGACAAGAGCACTTGCTGCTCTTCTAGAGGACCTGAGTTTGGTTCTCAGCACCCACAGAGGGTGACTTAAAACTGTTGTAACTCCAGGTCCAGGGATCTGACATCCTCTCCTGGCTTCCTTAAACACCTGCACACATGTCACACACACACACACACACACACACACACACACACACACAGAGAGAGAGAGAGAGAGAGAGAGAGAGAGAGAGAGAGAGAGAGAGAGAGACAGAGACAGAGAGATTAATAAAAAATAAAACGAAGGCTTTTTCGTCTTTATACCTGTTGAATATCAATGTTTACACTGGCTTTAGGTGGTCTGTAAGAATGCCCAGGGACTTTAAGATTAGCATGGATGATGAGGTCACAGGTCAACCCTGGAGCGCTGATCTACATCCACAATGTATTTAGGACACCTAGAATTTAAATGTAAATAACAGTAGGATGGTATCAAGAAAAACGCCCACAATTTTTGCTATGACTGGCAGTTTTCAAGTAATTGGGCTCTGATTCTGAGGGGGGAAAGGCAATTCCTTATTCTCTCTGGAGGCTCAGAAACCCATGGTCTACTTTCTTCACACAGCAGAAGGAATTACAAATTATGTGCTCTTGAATATACACTCTCTCTCCTCTGTTTTTATTACATTTTAAATAAGACTTTAAAAATGCTAACTTATCAGAAATACACTAGAGGAAAAAGAAGCAGCATGGCTGTAACCCCCACTAATGAGGCACTAATGCATAATTATTGTAATACACAGACTTCTCTCCACAGACGAGTATTTATAAACACAGAAACAGTCGAGTTTGCAGTGAAGCCCTGTGCACAGATTGTTTTTCTCTTGTGGTTTGTCCTTTTTTCTTATTGTGGTAATATTTAATGAACTTCACAGGCTCTGCTCTTTCTCTGGAAATACTGAATGAACCTGGACCTTCCATGGATGTGCACGGTAGAGATGCACACTACCATCACCAGTGAGGGAAGCCAGTCATCCCATTGTGAACGCTGAGTTGGCTGGAGCCATGGCTCAGGCTGAAAACAAATGCTGATCTTGCAAAGAACCAGAATTTGGTTCTCAGCACCCACACAGGGTGGCTCAGGACAGCCTTTAAGTCCAGCTCCACAGACTCCAACATCTTCTGTCCTTGGTTGCATAAATCTGTACACACACACACACACACACACACACACACACAATTTTAAAAAATAATAAAATCTTTAAACACTCAGAGTTGAACGAGAATACGATATGTTAAGACATTCTGGTCCACACAAGCAGTCCACAGATGGAGTTTAGGAGCAGGAGAGCACGCAGGGATGCAGGAGAGCACACAGGATGCAGGAGAGCACACAGGATGCAGGAGAGCACACAGGATGCAGGGGAGCACAAGGATGCAGGAGAGCACACAGGAGGCAGGAGAGCACACAGGATGCAGGGGAGCACACAGGATGCAGGGGAGCACACAGTGTAGCTCTCAGACCGGACGCTGACACGACTTGGGGAAGCCCTCCAAACAAACAGCCTCTTTTCTTCAGTGTGGACTCTGAACTGCTCGAGAGCCAAACAGAAGAGGGGGGTCAACTATTAAAGGTGTTACCAGCAAAGGCCAGTCTGGGTTGGAGGTCGTGGCTTAGGTGTGTATGTCAGTAACGCCTAGAACTAAAGTCCACTTCATCCATGCAGGGCAAAAACACCTGACCATTGGATATATGGCATGTTAAAGGAATGTGTTCTCCCAAGATGACATTTCATATGACATAAATACAACAAGTTATCCATTAAGTTTCTGATAAGAAATTTTATATGAAGAAGTTGATGACTAGACAGTGTGCTCCCTGTAAGTAGTGGTGCATATGCATACAGACACACACACACACACACACACACATACACTTACACACATATACACACACACATGCACACACACATACACACATATACACACACACAGAGAAGCATGCATGCACACACACACATATACACACATATACACACACACGCACATACACACATATACACACATATACACACACACGCATGCATGCATGTGCACATACACACACACAGAAGCATGCATGCGCACACACACACATGAGGCACTCATGCACACACACAGAAGCATGCGTGCACACACACAAATTGTATTCTCACCTTGATAATTGACTAGAATGAGATCCATTTCCAAACAGATCCCCTTTGCATGTCAGCAAAATGCATTTCATCTTGCCTCCTCAACAGCGACGACAGGGCTCCTCCACCCTCCACCTCATCTCCAGCCTCAGACCCTCTCTCATCGTGCCCACCTGACTAAGGCAAGGGAGCCCAGGATCACCTCTTTTTGTTCTAACCTAAATCTTTTTTTTTTTCTTTTTCTTTTTCGAGACAGGGTTTCTCTGTGTAGCTTTGCGCCTTTCCTGGAACTCACTTGGTAGCCCAGGCTGGCCTCGAACTCACAGAGATCCGCCTGCCTCTGCCTCCTGAGTGCTGGGATTAAAGGCGTGCGCCACCAATGCCCGGCGTGTTCTAACCTAAATCTTAAGGACCTTAAATCATTTCTGTAAAGTCTTGTCAACTTTGTCAAAATCTCTTGGCTAGACACAAATCACAGGCTCTGCCTTCATTTGTGCATAGGCCATCCATGAATGGAAGTCACTTGATGGAGCTCGTTTCCCCGAGTGACTCTGCATAATGCACAGCATTGCAAGAAAACTAGAACAAAATCAGCAGGGAAAAAAAAAGGGGGGGGACAAAACTGGTTGGAACTAGACTAAGCAAACAAGTAGCCCCTGAACATAACGTACACAAAGATGTTCAGTCTCATTTCTACTTTAAAAAAAGTCCTTTAAAAAGACAGCTATGTTGGCTGTAATCTAGAATTCCAGTGTCAGCTTGGGAAAGAACAGTCTTCCTTACCCACTGTTGATAAAAGTGCAAATTTAATTCTTATGAAAAATAATTAGCAATATCTAAAAATCCATGTGCCCTTCAACCTGGAAATTCCACTTTGGAAAGCTGACCAGAGTGTATGTGAGATTAAAGAGAGTTCAGCAGCATGTGTCCTGACAAAAGATTGGCAACAACTCAGATGCCAGTGTCCACAGAGGTGCGTATATCACTACAGCGCATTCACAAACTGTCGCATGAGTTGCAAAAAACAAGGATGAGAAAGCATTGCAAACATCAACCTGGGTATAAATGAATGTGTACGGCAATCAGCATATAAACAATTCGTATGTTTGGAAACACTTAAAAATCTGGAGTGCACGAATCTTAACTATCTAGAGAGCACATATGCTCATAAACATAAATATACGACTAATGCATGATTGATAGATAGGTGACAGGCAGCTATAAAATATAACACTTTAAGGTACTGCAGTAACCCAGCCATCCCTCTTACAGATACTAGGTGTACAGTATATTATACTATATCTATAGAGGATAGCTAGAAAGACGGACAGGTAGATAGATAGGCAGGTAAGTGTAGTTATTACATATTGGTTTTATCGTGACAGGGTAAGGGTAGAAAGGGTTTCTTTCTCACCACTTACTCCTGCATGATCGTCAAGCAATCAGTTGGTTTTCCTCTGTAGGATTTTGCACTTGTGAATGTTTTTCTGATGATCTGCAGTCATCTAAACTGACTTAAGAAAATATGGCAACTTGGGCTGGAGAGATGGCTCAGAGGTTAAGAGCACTGGCTGCTCTTCCAGAGGTCCTGAGTTCAGTTCCCAGCACCCACATGGTGGCTCACAACCATCTGTAATGAGATCTGGCGCCCTCTTCTGGCAGGCAGGGGTACATGCAGACAGAACACGGTAGGTGTACATAATAAATAAATCTTGGAAGGGAGGAAGGGAAGGAGGGAAGGAGGGAGGGAGGGAGGGAGGGAGGGAAGGAGGGGAGGGAGGGAGGGAAGGAGGGGAGGGAGGGAGGGAGGGAAGGAGGGGAGGGAGGAAGGAAGGAAATATGGCACTTGAGCCGTGTAGTTATCAGGCTAATGGAGCTCTGCTGTTGAACCACAGCTGAACAGATGGGAAGAGCTAGACAACCCAACTGCATCTTCAGAACAACAGTGAGCGTGAGCACCTACGGTCAACCTCCAGCACCCCGTGTCTGTAATTCCAGTGCTGGGGAGGTGGAGGCAGGAAGACTCCTGGTGCTTGCTGGCCAGCCAGTGTAACCAATTCAGTGAGCTCTAGGTTAAATGAGAGACTCTGTCTCTAGGTGGGGAATGATGAGGGACAAGACTGACCTTGATTCCAGGCCGCCACAAGCACACACACATCCACACCCACACATACTCGCTGAGCAAGTGGGCTCGAGGATGAAAGGTTGTTTGTGTTCATGGGTTCAGTCCCTGGTTGTCTGGCCAGTGTGATAACACAGGACTCTTGTGGGAGCATGTGGTCATGGAGGACCTTTCACTTGATGGCAGCTGCAAAGCAAAAGGAGAGGGAAGGGTGGAGATCCTGATCCGCTTGCAGGCCAACCCTTAATGACCCAGCTCCTTCCCATTAGACCCCACCTCCTAATCTGTTTCCAGTGCCACAAGCTGGCAACCATTTATACCTTTACTATAGAGTCCTTTGAGGGTCACTGTGGATCAAAACTAGAGGACCAGTTTGTGTTCTAAATTGAGTCATAACTCTTCCAAACCCAAAGTAAGGTTGTTCTTAAAAATAATAGATCTTGCCAGGCGGTGGTGGCGCAGGCCTTTAATCCCAGCACTCGGGAGGCAGAGGCAGGTGGATGTCTGAGTTCAAGGCCATTCTGGTCTATAGAGAGAGTTCCAGGACAGCCAGAGCTACACAGAGAAACCCTGTCTTGAAAAACCAAAATAATAATAATAATAATAATAATAATAATAATAATAATAATAATAACAGTAATAATAATACTAGTTCTTGTCTGTCTACCCTCTAATTTTAATCTTTGTCAATACATCTTGTGATCCCAGCTCTCACAGACACCTTTAACAATGTTTTACGCTGTGCCTTGGTAACGAAGTCATTCCTGTTACTTGGACAGCTCCTCTCAGAAACACCACCAAGGAAATGTGGAAAATGTGACAGAGTACAGATGGCTGAACTAAGAAAGTAACCGCTTCGGATCAGTTACAGTTTGCCACAATAAACTACAAAGCATTCCAGACCAGCTTAGAGTCTGCTACTGTCAGGCCCTTAAAACTCACAACAATGTGTACCACACGGGAGAAACTCCATGTAACCTCAGAAAGGCTAGAGGCCAAAGAAAATGTTGACTGGAACAACGGACTCGAAGGAGGAATTCAGGGGTGAGGAGATGGCTCAGCAGGCTTGGTACACAAGCATTAAGGATGGAGTCTGCATCCCCAGCACCTACATGAATGCCCGCCCAGCAAGCATGGCAGAACCCTTGTAAACCCAGCATGCAGGAGACAGAGACAGAGCAGTTCCCAGGCAAGCTGGCTAACTGGACTGGCTGAATCAGCCAGCTCTGGGTTCAAGTGAGAGACCCTGTCTCAGTGACTAAGGTGGAGGGTGACCAAGAAAGACACCTAAATCAGCCTCTGGCCTCCATGTGCACAGGCATGTGTGTACATGCATGCAAACACACATGCATACATGCACACACACACCATTCATACACATGTGGCAAAAGGAAATCTAGATAGAATTCAAACTACATAGAGCCTTTGCACTGAGCATAAAATGTTCAAACTTCAGCTGGTTTTCCCACTGCCTAAATGCCCTGTTCTGCAGAAGCATTCCCCATTACCTGGACAGTTTCTCTTATACACAGATTGTATTTACCTGAATTATTAGTGCCGCTTTGTTTGTGCCCACACCTTAATTCTCTTCCCTTCTTCCACCTGTCACAAGTGTTTCGAATCCCATTTTAGGAGATGGTGAACAATGTGTTTCTTTAGGAAACTGGATGGTGTCACTCGTGGTGGGGGGTTTTGTTTTGTTTTGTTTGTTTTTTGTTTTTTTGTGCTACTAAGAGATTACTCTGTTTTCCCAGATTTGAAAAAGTGAACATGTCTTGTTTTCATAAACTGTCAGTCAACAAAACTTTAAACTGTATCGAATGGATAAAAGATAGGCTTTAAAGTATGGATTGTATGTCAGATAAAAAAAAAAACATAATACATGGAGACTCCAGGGGGCAAGCAATTCTCAATAAGAAATAAGTGCCTGCAGGATAAATTCCTCGGGCTGACAACAGAAAACAGCAATTAGTAATACTCATGAGACTGTTATTTTGGTCATACAGACAAGATCTTTTTTTCAAACTATCACCCTATATAGAACACAATGGCCAGGCCCAAAACCTGTTCTATTTATCTGGGTTCTTTTGAAGTAAAAGTTGTAAATAGAAATACTCAAAGATTGGAAGTCAGGAATGGTGACACTCAACTATAATCCCAACACTCTGGAGACCAAGATGGGAAAACGGTGAGATCAAGAGCAGCTGAGCTGCGGAGTGGGGGGAGGGCAAGCACTGAGTGCCTTGCATGTCCAAAACCCTCTGCTTGATCCCCGACGCCATTCTCAATGGTAGGGATTACAGGGAGGGAGACAAATTCCTCAGTTTTAATAGAAAAGGAAAGAATAATTAACACTCTCAGATCGTTTTTAGAATGCACTTGTAGGGAGCTGGAGGGACAGTTCAGCGGTTAAGAGCCCTGGATGCTCTTTCAGAGGACCTGGTTCAATTCCCAGCATCCACAAGGTGGTTCACAACCATCTGTAACTCCAGCCCTAGGGGATCCGGCCTCTGTGGGCACCAGACACTCAAGTGGTACAAAAACGTACACGCAGGTAAAACACCCATACACATAAAATAAATTTCTAGATGCACTCGAGGGCTTTTTCCTTTGCATCATTTTACAATAAGCTAATCTGTAATTACTGAAGAGAGGAGCATCAGTCCAGGTTCCCAGAGAACAATGTCTCAGCAGCTCCCATTGAACCAGCTGAGATGTTAAGAAACCAAATGTACAAACACCACACAAGCTCATTGGGAAGGAAAAACTTTTCCATCTTTGATTTCTTTTAGAAAGATAAAATGAAAGGGACAGTAATACATATTTTAAGCCCTGTGAATTCACAATGGGGCTTTAGAATAAAGAGGTAAAAACCTTTGAACTAACAAAGGTCCATCACCGTACACATCTTTTCTCACAAGTACCTTGTAAAGGAAATGATTCGGGATAGAGGGACCAGCTGGCTCTGCCACACCTTCAGGAATAAACAGTGTGTTTCAGACTGTGTCAATCCAGCCAGAATGCGTTTCAGACTGTATCAGTCCAGCCAGAATGGACCAGCACTGACTTCTCTTGGACCTCTCCTCATCATATACAGCTGTTTTCAGTCCATGGCTCTGGGAAAGCATTGGCTCACTGCTCACATCTGAGTGCCTCTTTGTACTGTCCCAAAGCCTGAAGTCGACAAATCCCATTAAATTGATTAAAGTGGTCCAAGGGACTACCTAGGCTTTCACACTGGCCTTAGATGAAAGACCAGAAAGTCTCCTTCTGAGGGAGCTTCAATCTGGGATGGGCAAGTCATTTGGATGAGGTGTTGAGTTGTGGGTTTTTTTGATGGATTGATTTTTATATTTTTCTGTAATTTTCAAAGAGGTCAACAAAGACACAAAAGCTCTTCTGTCAGAAATAGAGAAGTGGCTTTCATTACAAATGATCTCTAATTATCCCTTTGTTCTAAAAAGATAGCAGTGACAGCTACTGGAGCTTAAGAAGTCAGTAATGCGTCCTGATGAGGCATTCTCCAGGGCTCTGGAAGAAGGAGCCTACGTAAGTATGCACCAGTAATGTCCCGAAATTGAACGGGGGGAAGTGACCCTCGGTTGAGCTGAAAATCTAAAGGAAGAAATGGAAGGGCTGAAAATCAAACGTTGGACTTGCCAACTGATGATAACCCAAGACAGGATCAAAGGAGCTCAAGGGAACAGCACGATTTGAGTGTTTACCTCCCCTCCGTGTGTGCCCATAAGCCCATGTCTGTGTGGGCGCACATGGCTGCCTGTGCGGGTGGAGGTCTAAAGTCAGCTTCCGGGGTTGTTGCTCAGTACCCAGGCACTTCATGTTTTCAGATTTTTATTTCTTTTATTTTTTATTATGTTTATGTGAGAGTTGGGGGTGCATGTGAGCTCGGGTGCCTGCAGACTGCAGAGGCCAGAGACATGAGAACCCTCCATTTGGAGTTATAGGTGAGCCACCCAAAGTGGCTTCTGGGAGTGAACTTAGGTCCTCTGGAAGAGCAGTATATACTTTTCAGTACCGAGCATCCCATCCCACTGTATTTTTTGAGACAGGGTTTCTGAGCCTAGAGCTCATTGAGTCTGTCTGGTCTGTCTGTCTGTCTGTGCCTCCCCCAGTGCTAGGATTAAAAGCTTCCACATGGCTATACTGAACACAGGTCTTCATGAATTCACAGGAAACATTTTACAGACTTAGCCATCTCCCCGCCCCCAGTTGTCTGTTTCCTACCATAGGAGGAAAGGGTAATGAACAGTAACTACAGTGGGTTGAGCTCCTTGGTTTTTTAACTGGCTTCACAAACCACAGGCCTAGAGAAAACAACAGTTACTCAACCCAAAAAAGTTCAGTTTTCTTATCCATAAAAACGAGGAAGCGTGGCCAAGGCTGTAGCTCACTTGCACTTGCCTAGGTTCAGTCCTCAATACTAAAAGAAACAATAACAGTCAGCTAAGTAAGTATCTACATCTCTGGGCTATTAAAAAGAAGAAAAGAAGTCAAGAGAAAGCTTAAGTATTTAGCATACCCAACACTGGGGATACACCATAAACATAACTCATTTTAATAATTACCGTCCTTCTTTGTGAACTCTCCTCAGGTCCACAAAGCAAGTTTAGAAATAGCACACAGTATTGTCAGAGATGCAGAAATTTATTCCAAAACACCCAGACTTCCATTCTGGTCCAATTATTTTCTGGGACTGTAAGTAACTTTCAGAATGTTAATATCTTTATCCATAAAATGAGAGATGTCAACAGGACTGGGGGTTTGTGTCTCCAAATATTCTCTCAATAACACCAATATGAGTTACCACCCCAGCCCTGCTCCACCCTGCCACAGAAAGGACTTTTATTTTTCTCTCCTAGACTCATAGTTCAATAAAGAATAACTCAGTTCTTCACGTAGTCAGTCCTCAGAGACCAAGACTTTGAAACCATACTTAGCTCCTTCCTGTCAGAAATTTCCATAAGAATCCAAGGCCAAGTCCCACATCACCTGTCCATAAATGGGCTCAGACTTTGACTGTTCCATGTGGCCACTTGTCACCTGTAGTGGTTTCTTGTAGCCAGAATGTTGTGTGTAGCTGAGTCAGCATATTCTAGTAAAACTGTCGCTTTATCACTTGACACTGCTAGAAGCTTAGACCATAACTGTATCTAATCCCTTCCTGCTTCTTCTGTTTCTCTGCGTTTTAGTTACAAAGTCACTGAAGACTTGCCAAGACATTCCTATTCCCGCTCTAGATGGTGAATATCCATTTATATTTACTCATATCTTCTTTTTCCTTTACTTCTTTTTACATTTATTTGTTATGTGCATTTAGGGTGGAGATATGCCACCGTGTGCTTGGAGCTCAGAGGACAGACAGCCTACTGGAGTCAGTCCTTTCCTTCAACCACGTGGGTCCTAGGAATCAAACTCAGGTCATCGGGCTTGACAACCCAATGAGCTGTTTGGCCAGCCCAAGTCACCGAAGATTCAAGGAAAGAACAGCATTAACTAGATGCACTGTTCACAGCTCCAACTCACTCTCTATGGACCTTCTTCACCTCAATGCCAGGCCCTGGGAAGACAACCAAAATTAGTTCTAGGCTTCTCTCTGAACAAGAGCAACAAAAGAAGAGCCTCTTCCCTGGAATGATCTAGAATCTAAAACAAACCTCTTGCAGCAGTGTCTTGAGTGCGACTTAAGTTTGTGCAGTTTTACAGTTTGAGTTCATTAAGATCTTAGACATAAAGCTTTACGAAGTTTCATCCATAGAGGGGAAAAATGGTGTTCCCACTGACCCTTGGCCTCTTTTCTCTGAAGATGAAAAAGAACTTCACAAAAGTAATGACCACAGGGGGTACCAGCAGCTCCCAGTCCCAGGAAAGAACAGTGCTTCATCAGCACAGGACATTAGCAATCCCTCACATAGACCAGGTATTTTCTTCCCACCTCTATAAAAAGTATCAATTTGTTCTCCCTCTCACTTTCTCTCTCTGCAAGCTCCTATCATTCCTCAAGACAAGTTTTCCCTAAAGCGCCAGCTCAGATAGCACCAACATTGTGAGGTATGTCTTTGGTACCTAGCCCCTGTCACTGCCATACATATTGTTCATGAATCCCTTGACCCAAGTAGCACATAGTTTAGTTTCATTTGGTTTGCTTAAATAAAACAGCATAGAAAAGAATTAGTCCTTTCAAACACTGCACTAAATTGAAAGTTAATAATTAACTAGGGCTATGGCAAAAATTATTTGAAACAACCTAACTCTAAAACCAGAAGGCAAATTTAAAAGAAGAAGAAGAAGAAGAAGAAGAAGAAGAAGAAGAAGAAGAAGAAGAAGAAGAAGAAGAAGAAGAAGAAGAAGAAGAAGAAGTTGTTTTCTCCAGTCCTGCCCACAGTCAGGACAAATCTTTGTCACCCACCAGTCCCACAGCCGCTCAGACCCGACCAAGTAAACACAGAGACTTATATTGGTTACAAACTGGATGGCCGAGGCAGGCTTCTTGCTAACTGTTCTTATATCTTAAATTAATCCATTTCTATAAATCTATACCTTGCCACGTGGCTTGTGGCTTACCGGCGTCTTCACATGCTGCTTGTCATGGTGGCAGCAGGCAGTGTCTCCCTTTCCCTTCCTGCTCTCTTAATTCTCCTCTCTGCTAGTCCCGCCTATACTTCCTGCCTGGCCACTGGCCAATCAGTGTTCTATTTATTGACCAATCAGAGCAACAGATTTGACATACAGACCATCCCACAGCACTGCTGCCTTAGGGTTTTTATTGCTGTGAAGAGACACCATGACCACAGAAACTCTTATAAAGGAAACAATTAATGGGGTGGCTTACATTTTCAGAGGTTTAGTCCATTATCATCATGGTGTGACATGGTGGCATGCAGGCTGACATGGTGCTGGAGCAGAGAGTCCAAAGGCTCAAAGGCAACAGGAAGTGGTCTGTGTCACTGAGTGTGGCTCGAGCATATAGGAGACCTCAAATCCCGCCTCTACAGTGACACACTTCCTCCAACAAGACCACACTCACTCCAATAAGGCCACACCTCCTAATAGTGCCACACCCTTGGGGGCCATTTTCTTTCACAGCCGCTTACTTCTTACCTCTATAAGCAAAGTTGAGAGCATTTTGTCTCCAGATTTTTGAAGGGCATAATGAACAAATGAATCAGTACTGCTTCTTCTCACCTCAGAGACATGGCCTATAACCCAGAAGTTTCTACTGGTATCCATCAAGCCAAATCCAATGCATAGATGAGTTTTATTTGACCTGTTACAGGGGAGAATGGAATCTACTTCTAGGTGGAGGTGTGTTGGCGTCTCCTCCCTAAATAGTTAATCCTGCCGGGTGGTGGTGATGCACACCTCTAATCCCAGCACTCAGGAGGCAGAGGCAGGCAGATCTCTGAGTTTGAGGCCAGCCTGATCTACAGAGTTCCAGGACAGTAAGGGCTACACAGAGAAACACTGCCTCGAAAAAACAAACAAAAACAGAGTTAATCCAGGAGGGTGGGTCAGAGACATGGGTAGGGTCCACCCCTAGGGGGCAGGTTCACTTTTCCCTCCCAGAATTCCAGGTTCCTAGTTTAGGCTCAGCCAGCCCTGGCCAGGTGCAGCTGTGTCTGCCACACATCCTGAGTCCTCACTGTCCTTCTGTGGTTTTCAGTTGCCGGCTGGGGCCTGAGCAGCTTCTAAACTCCCTGGGACAGTACTCTGGCCGGCTTCACTCTTGCTCCGAGATTTCCCCTCCTGCTGCCATGTGACTGACCTCCAAGCTTGCTATCTCAGAAGGTGGGGCATTTTTCTTTCCTTCTCCTTCCCCCTCCTCTGAGCAGCTTCAGGGTTTACAGTTTGCCTGCCCTTGGATTTTTCTTTTGAACTCGAATAAATTGTCCTTGTTTCCATTTGCTTCTGTTCCTGAATTCTCTTGCTAATGTAACTAAGAACCCCAAGAGGGGACCTCCCTTTTCCAAAGGATCCTACAGTGACTCCACTGCCATGCCCCTGGAAACACTTCTTGAAAACAAACCTGGTCCTGCACCCTGGGTGGCACCGTGCCCTCAAAGAGGTACTTGAGTTTGTTAGTCTAGTTAGCTCACTCTGAAGCACAGGTTGGCCTCCAATTCTTGATCCACTTGATTCAGCTCTACAAGCAGCTGAACTTAAAGGTGCGCACCACAGCAGGCCTTACACTGAGTGTTGGTTTTTAACAGCGCTCTTGCCCCAAAGGAAAAGTCATGACACACAACAAGAGTTTTATCAAGACAAAGAGAAAGGGATAGATGTGATCAGGCCTGTGGAAAGACACGTGCGGGGGGGGGGGGGGGGGGGGGGGCATGGTGCCGCCTTATAAAGGCCAGGATGCACCTGCACATACAGACCCACGCGCAGAGATTATGCGGTCACGTCCCATGACTACATGACCGCATAACCATGGGGCATGGGTCACTAGGCAGAGAGAGTCATCTAAGCATCCGGCCAGGGCCATACGTGACCATGGGGCTTGATTGGAATTCCTATCAACTGAGAACTCGATTTTTGTTTTAGTTTGGTTTTGTTTAAAAAGAAGCTGTCGTTATAAAGGAGAAAATTACTAAAGCTTAAAATTAACGATAATTAATTTGGACTCTGACTAATTTTTGAAACAACCTCATTGCAAAATAGACAAATCAAGAAATTTCACTTTTATAATCCACATGCCCAGCTTCTCTCCAAACAGATCATACAGCGGGAAGTGCCGCCAGCCTCCCACCTGCTCCCTTTACCTCGCGCGTCCACTGGTTTGCCAAGCCGGATCTGTATCCGTTACAGGGAAAGCATGCCTTTTTCTGACCTGACCAACGTGTTGTGCAGCGCAGTACCGATTCCTCCAGGCCTTGGGCACACAGACCGCAGCCCCCTGTACCATTCAGACCAAGCGGGTGGGTGTGCAATTATGTGCTCCCTACTCCACCTCCTTTACTCTTTCCTTGCTGTGTTATGAGACCCGCATTATCTTCTCTGTGGACAGCTGAACTTACGGGGTTTTGCGGGGCGGGGAGAGGGGCTCGACAGTAAAAGGAAATAATCCGGCTGGGCAGTGGTGGTGCACACCTTTAATCCCAGAACTTGGGAGGCAGAGGCGGGAGGGTCTCCGTGAATTCGAGGCCAGCCTGGTCCACAGATCAAATTCCAAAACAGGCTTCAAAGCGACACAGAAAAACCCGTCTTGAAACTCTCCCGCCACCCCCACCATAAAAAAAAAAAAAAGTAAATAACCACCTTCTGGCTTGCTCACTGAAGTATTTAAATTTAACTCATTCATTCGCTTCACTCTCAGATGGACCTGAGTAGCTGTCTCGCAGAGGAAGTTAGTGTTTCAATCTGCTCCTCTACAGTTTGTGGTATAGATTAAATTAACGGCAGTTGCACAAAGCTTGCTGTACACACAGTCCTGAAAAACTGTAAAGTCTCTGTCTCTCTGATGTGGAAGCAGAACCATGGCCAGTTATTTCTGGAATCCTCAGTATTTGTTCAAATTTAGTAGAATAACCGTGGCATGAAGGCAGAAGTAGATCTGTCTTTTGTCTCTGCTCAATCATGGCACATAGTAGGGACTTTAAAAAGTGGAATAATGAATGAAAAAACTGCTCTCTAGACTTCTCTAAAAACGTGGAAAAGGGAAAAAAAATTTCCTTTTCTTTATCTGATGCAGGAGTCTCCCTCGCCTCCCCATGAGTCAGAGAATGCACTTAAAATAGGGATCTGTGCCAGAGACTGTGGGAAGAGGCATGTGAGCAGTGTAAACGTGATGGAGCCTTTTCCTTAGGTTGACATGGATGTCCTGGGCAGCCAAGCTGCAGAATATCATCATGAATTGACTCCAGAAGCAGAGAGTCACCCTCATCACCAGGAGACACATTAAAAATCTGTGACTAGAAGGCTTGGCTGGCACGTGTCTGGAACCCTTACACAAAAGAGCTTTGCAAGTGGTCCCTGGGAGTGGAAAATAACTGGAAGACTTGTTTAAAGGTAGAAACTTCTGGAAGCTAGAGATGACACACAGATCGTCAATATAAGGATGAACTAACAGCAGAGTTTGGTGGTCTTCCAATATTATCTCCCAAAAAAAAGAAGAGAAGGGAGACCGATGTGATATCAGGAGGCATCTGACGGCAGGGGAGAAGCTGGGAACGGTAACGGAGGGCCGTAATCAGAGAGCATTGAGTATTTTATGTAATGTGTAAGTCAATTTCTCATACTTACAAAATTACAAAAAGGTAATTGATTTTAAAAACAATAATTTTTAAAAACAATAATTTTTAAAAACATCATATCCAACTTCCTTGAGCCTTCATGGTGTTTTCACGAGGAAAACAAGAGTCAGAAAGAGTCCAGCAATTAGCAAGAATTACATTTTGATGACTCAGAATGCCCTCTGCTAGCCGCCTTAGACCTAAGATGGAAAGGTGTAAGGATGATTGTGTTACGGTGACTCATCAGTCTCGTTCACCCTCTCAGTAAATGCCCTCTGAAATATTCAGGGCTGGTACAGTGTACCCTGGTGATGGACGCGTCTCATTTTTATATTAGGACAACTGGGGGATCCACACTGCCTCTTTCTGTGTAATGTAGCAAGGTGGCATGCTCATTGAGGCATACAACCAGAATGTGTCAGTTTGGAGATGAAAAAAAAAAATTCTCCCATCTCTAGCAAGATATCTTACACAAAAACTACAGCTATTCCCAATATATGGCCTGCTTATATACCCAAGGGAAGTAGCTTCATGTTGTAATAAATACATTATTGCTTAGGGTCTGGTTTGATATACCCACTTTTTAAAGGATAATGATTTTTTTTTTTTTGGCTGTTGAAAATCTGGGGAATTTGTGATCAGATATTCCCTAATGTGGAAAGTTCCAGCCACTTCACTTTAATCACATTGATACTATGCTGTAGAAAAAAATGTACCAGATTCTGCCGCTTCGATACATAAAATCCTTGTTTTTAAATTAAGAAAAGGAAGAGAGAGACTTTTTGTTTGCTGCCTGCCATTTGTGGTTGACTCCCGTTACTTGAGTAGGTGCCTGTAAAGGGCCAGGTGGTGTTTATGCAGATGACTGAGCACGTTACAATGTGTTCTTCCTTTTGGATAAAACATTAGTGTATCAGATGTGACAAATCAGATGTTCGTCTTCCACACTTCTGCATTATTTTACATTGAGAATTAGATGGTGTGCTGGCTTAGCTTTTTGACTCTGTTTTTTTTTTTTTTTTCCTGGAAACTAAATTTATAAATAAAGTTCCCTCTACACTCTGCATAATCATAGTCTCACAGAACAGCTAACTGGCAACATGGTAATCATAGCTATCCCTGTCTTGCATTGTATAAGAGCAAAAATAAAAAAGTGATCTAGGGTAACCAAAGGCACACCATTCATGTGCTGTAACAGCGTTAACATACTATCCATCCCTACGCTCTGGGTGTTGAGGGAAAGCACAGGCTCCCTGTAAACATCTTCAAATGAAGCACCTGAGACTCCAGTGTCCAATCAGGAAATCGGCATTTGCCAAACTCTGAAATGCAAGGCTCAAAGAAAATTATTATTTTTTTAAATCCAATGGCATGTCTTGGGTCTGTAAAAAATGTTAGAAATCAAACTTTAAAGGATTCCCCCAAACAATTTTAAGTACCCAGATAACATTCCCACCTCCAGGACCTGCTAGAATCCTGCTCCCAGTCAGCATGACCATACACTCAGCCTACTCAGACCCCCACCATCTCTCTCCACAGCAAGTGTATTCCAGTCCAAGGAAAGACAGAGGCTCTCAGATTTCCAACAAGAACTACTAAAAACTGTGTTCTATGTATGGCATCTTTACGTTGTGTGTCTGGCATGTCACCAGTGAGATACTAATAGAGGAAAGAATGTGACTAGCTGCAGGGTTTCAAAAGTTCTATCAACACACTAAGTCAACAAATCCATTGCACAAATATTCACACCAAGCTTCCTTCATCTGCAGATCACCACACGATCTTTTCCCACAGACCATGGAGATGTCAGGCCGTGAAAGGACTGTGTAGCAGGAATCTTAAAATAAAATCAAACCTGAGGCCAGTTTTTGGGGTGAAGCTGGAAGATCAGACAGACAGAACAAGCCACAGCTAACCTCACCTGGCCAACTTCTCAGCTGGTCTTGTTTCCTCAGACTGGAAGCCTCTGTGTCCTCATATCTGAATGGCTCTCAGCTGAACTACTGCTTGAAGCCTGAAAGCTTAACCAGCCAAATGCTTCTAGTTCCTGGTCTTCACGCTTTATATACCTTTCTGCTTTCTACCACCAATCCCTGGGATTAAAGGCGTGAGTCACCATGCTTGGCTATATCCTTGAACACATGGATTTCTGCCTCTGGAATGCTAGGATTAAAGGCATGTGCTACCACTGCCTATCCTCATTTTTAATATTGTGGCTGTTCTGTCTCTGACCCCTGTAGCTAGAGTTTTCCTGCCTGGCCCATAGTCAGGACAAATCTTTCTCACCTGCCAGTCCCACAGCCGCTCAGACCCAACTAAGTAAACACAGAGACTTATATTGCTTACAAACTGTATGGCCATGGCAGGCTTCTTGCTAACTGTTCTTACAGCTTAAATTAATCCATTTCTATTAATCTATACCTTACCACATGGCTCGTGGCTTACCGGCATCTTCATATGCTGCTTGTCATCGTGGTGGCTGGCAGTGTCTCTCTCTGCCTTCCTGTTCTTTCTTTTCTCCTCTCTATTAGTCCCACCTATACTTCCTGCCTAGCCACTGGCCAATCAGTGTTTTATTTATTGACCAATCGGAGCAACACATTTGCCATACAGAACATCCCACAGCAGACCCCAGATAAGTTTATTAGGGTGCACAATATTTTGGGGAACACAATACCACCACAGGACTGTAAGCATCCTGGTGTGAAATTTTGGGGTATAGACAGAGTAGATGAGGTGGTACTGAGCCCTAGAGGATAGGTCTGACCAAGGATGTAAGGAAGAGATGGAGAGCCAATGAATAAGGAGGAAAGGTAGCAATTCATCCCTCTAAGGTGGTGTGGTGGTTTGAAAGAAAATGGACCCCAAGGGAGCAGCACTATTAGGAGGTGTGGCCTTGTTGGAGGAAGTGTGCCACTGTGGGGTGGGCTTTGAGGTCTCTTTTGCTCAAGCTTCCCTCAGTGTGACAGTCAGTTGACTTCCTGTTGTCTGCAAGATGTAGCACTCTCAGCTCCAGCACCACATCTGCCTGCATGCCGCCATGATGACAATGGACTGAACCTCTTAAACTGTGAGCGAGCCACCCCATTAAATGTTTTTCTTTATAAGTGTTGTCATGGTCATGGTGTCTCTTCACAGCAATAGAAACCCTGACTAAGACAGGTGGTGATGTATAGGGTGGCTAATCTTGTTTGTCAACTTGGCTGGATCTGCAAACAACCAAAGGCCAGGCCACTAGACACTCCTGGGAAGGATTTTTTTGGTCAGAGTAGTTAAAGTGGGAAGATCCACTCTAAACGTGGGTGGCACCTTCTGGTGGCAAGCCAAACAAGGAGAGAAGAGTTTCTGCTTGCTGCCTCTTTGCCTTCTATGTGACGATTAAGTTCCTCAATTCTGCTGCTGTCACTGCCAATTCCCTCACTGATAGGAGGATCCAGCTTCAGGCTTCCAAACTGGACAAAGGAACAATGGCTCACCAGGAATCTTGCAGGTCTTCAGAACCAGATTAGGACTACTGAGACATCCAAACTTTCAGACTGAGTAGCTCCTGGTTTCTTGTCCTCTGTAAGACAGCTATTGTGGACCACCCAGACTGTATCATGTAAGCCAATCTTATAAATCCCCTTTTAATATACATTTTCATCCTCTCTACTCTGTTCCTTTGGAGAACCTTAAATAATACACGTTCCTTTTAAATGGGGCCACTTATTTTATTATTTAGTAATAGTGTACTATGTGACAAAACTTTTCCTGAGGAGACATAACACACACTTCTACTCAAACTAGATAGGGAACCTGTGACAGACCAAAGTATGGAAATGACCTGTGGTGGGCTGGGTAAGAACAGCCCCCATAGGTCGTATGTTTGGATGCTTAAGGAGCAGCATTAGGAGATGTGAACTTGTTAGAGTAGGTATGGCCTTACTGGAGGAAATGTGTCACTGAGTATCATAGAGTTTCTATTGCTATGAAGAGGCATGATGACCATGACAAGTCCTAGAAAGGAAACTACTTAATTGGGGCCTGGCTTACAGTTTCAGAGGTTTAATCCATTATAGTCATGGCAGCATGCAGGCAGACATGGTGCTGGAGAAGGACCTGAGAGTTCTACATCCAGATCAATAGGAAGCAGGAAGTGAGTGTCACACTAGACCTGCCTGAGCATTTGAGAGCTCAAAGCTGCCCCCTAGTGATGCACTTCCTCCAACAAAGCCACACCTACTCCAGCAAGGCCACACCTCCTAATAGTGGGGGTCATTTTTATTCAAACCAACTCATTCCACTCCCTGACCCCATAGGCTTGTAGCCATAACATAATCCAAAATGTATGTAGTTCAACTTCAAAAGTCCCCATAGTCTATTACAGTCTCAAACTTGTTTAAAAGACCAAAGTCTCTTCTGAGACTCATGCAATTTCTTAACTGTAATCCCCTGTAAAATCAAAATGAAAAAGCAGATCACATACTTCCAACATATAATGGCACAGGATATACATTACCATTCTTAAAGGAAGCATAGTGAGGAAATACTGGACCAAAGCAAGACTGAAAACCAGCTGGGCAAACTCCAAACTCTGCAGCTCCATGTCTGATATCAAAACACTCTTTGAATCTCTAACTCCTTTCAGCTTTGTTGACTGCAACACACTTCTTTCTCTTGGGCTGATTCCACTCCATTATCAGCTTTCCACAGCAGGTATCCCACAGCTCTGGCATCTCCAACATTTTGGAGTCTCCAAGGCAATCCAGGCTTCACCTTCACAGCTTCATAAAATGGCCTCTTTAGTCCTCCAATCAGGGATACCCTTGACATATGCCTGACCTCAGCAACTTTCCTTAGTCACAGAGGGAAATTCCATAACCCTTTTACCCTTGACTCTAACATGTGGCCAAAGCTGCCAAGTTCTGCTGCTTCCTGGGACTGGGACATGGTCCCCTCTTTCAATTACATCCTCAACAGATTTCTGTTTTCTAGATTTTTCTTCACTGTCTAAGCTTAGCTGTCCTTGAACTTGCTCTGTAGACCAGGCTGGCCTCAAACTCAGAGATCTGTCAGCCTCTGTCTCTGGAGTGCTGAGATTAAAGAGTCACCTGGCTCTAAGATTTTCTTTAATTCCTTTTCACAAGTTGGAAGCTTAGCTGTGTGGGGTCTTGCCCTGAGTTCACCACTCCCTTTATTCCATTTAACATCTGGTTTTTCTTTAATCTGTTTATCTCCTTGAACACAGGACTCAGCTCCATTCTATTTTCTGGTGTCTTCTCAAATTGTACACTTTGTAATTGTCCTTGCTCAGCTTGTTCCTTTTTGTTACAGATCTTCATAAGAGTAAACACCAATAACCAAAAGCAGAGTCTATGCTAGGCTGTTTTGAGATTTCTTCTGCCAATGCAATTAATCCAAAACTCTTCAATTTAGTGTCAGGAAGATTTTTTGGACAAAGGCAAAAAACAGCCACATTCTTCACCAAAATATCACAAGAACAGTCTCTAGGTAATAGTAATATATATCCTGTGCCATTATATGTTGGAAGTGTGTGATCTGCTTTTTCATTTTGATTTTACAGAGGATTATAGTTAAGAGATCACATGAGTCTCAGCAGAGACTTTGGACTTTTAAACAAGTTTGAGACGTTGTTAATTACTAACGCTAACATTCTTCCCCTTTGAAATCTCTTGAGCCAGGTCCCCACAGTTCAAATCACTCTCAGCACCACTGTCTTCCATGCTCCTACTGGTGTGGACCATTAAACAGCACTTAAAACATTCCACTGCTTTCCTAACCAAAAATTGCAAAGTACAGATTCCTCCAAACAAAAGCATGGTCTGGCCTCTCACAGCATCACTCCAGTTCCTGATACCAACTTCTGTCTTAGTTAGGGTGTTATTGCTGTGAAGAGACACCATGACCACAACAATTCTTTTTTTTTTTTTTTTTTTTTTTTTTTTTGGTTTTCGATACAGGGTTTCTCTGTGTAGCTTTGCGCCTTTCCTGGAACTCACTTGTAGCCCAGACAGGCCTCAAACTCACAGAGATCTGCCTGCCTCTGCCTCCCAAGCACTGGAATTAAAGGTATGCGCCGCCACCACCCAGCCACAACAATTCTTATAAAGAAAAACATTTAATTGGGACTGGCTTACAGTTTCAGAGGTTTGGTCTATTACTGTCATGTCAGGACATGGCAGCATGCAGGCAGACATGGTGCTGGAGAGTTCTACACCCAGATCAGCAGGAAGCAGGAAGTGAATGTCACACTAGACTTGCCTGAGCATTTAAGAGCTCAAAGCCTGCCCTCTAGTGACACACTTCCTCCAACAAAGCTACACCTACTCCAACAAGGCCACACTTTTTAATAGTGCTACCCCTATGGGCCTTTGGGGGGGCATTTTTATTTAAACCACCACACTCAGGGTGGGGTCTGAGGTTTCAGAAGCTCAATCAAGGCCCAGAGACTCTCTTCCTGCTGCCTGCCAGTCCAGATTTAGTACTTTCAGCTCCTTCTCCAGCACCATGTCTGCCTGTGTGCTGCCATGATTCCCACCATGACTATAAAGGACTAAACCTCTGAACCTGTATCCAGCTCCAGTTAAACTTTTCCCTTTATAAGAGTTGCTGTGGTCATGGTGTCTCTTCACAGCAATAGAAACCCTAACTAAGACACCAACGAAGTCCAACTTGGTGAATCAATGAGTTTTATTGGAGTTACTTAGAGGAATACGGGTGAGAGGTTACTTACAGGAGCAGAAATAGCTCAAAGACAGCTGCATCACCAAGGCCCACCCCAGCATGGGTGACATCTCACAAAGCTGGGAACACGGAGCACACTGCACAGCCTGCAGGCAGCTTGACAGATTAGAGAGTGTCCTTTCCAAGTGACTTGGTGGTTCTAAACTTCTTCCAGGCAGAGTAGGCTGGTCTCGGAGTCTTCTTTGAACTTGGTTCATCTGAGAGTGACTCTCAGTCATCGTTTTTGCTTACTCTGAGAGGGAGTAAGTGAATCTGGTCCATTTCAGGGACTTCCTGAAACCATTTTGAATTGTTTTGTTGACCTTCCTATTTAAAGATGCTCAGTCAGTAAAGTGAGTAAAGTGCTTGGCACAAGCATGAGGACCAAGTTCAATACCCAGAACCCAGGTTAGAAAAAGCCGGACATGGGCATGTGCACTCCCATGTCTGTGAAGGCAGAGAAGAGAAACGCCAAGGCTTTCTAGTCAGCCGGAACAGCAGAATCAGCAAGACTCAGGTTCAGTGAGAAACCCTGTCTCAAAATACAAGATGGAGAGAGACTGAGGAGATGGTCAATGCTGATCTCTAGTTTTACATGTACCATTGCACACATGTGCACACCCACAAACACCCACACAGAAGAGGAAGAAGGAAAATGATTCTGACTACAAAGCCCATGTTAGAGTTTTCAGTGTCTTCATTCAGGCATTTATTCATACCCTTCCTGAGTTCCTTGGATATATTTATATTTTCTTTAGGAAAACTTCCTGGGTGCCATCTAAGCGGTTTTTCTCAGGGAATGTTACTGTGGCAATACTTGTTTTTAGAGGACACATAGAGTCTTGGTTATCCCTGATGTATGTTTGGGCATCTGGAGTTGGGTAGTTTATAGTAGTTTTGGTGTCGACAGCTGTCTCATCTTTATTGAGTGGGTGTTTGGATCTCTGAAGTTACCCCAACTTGTCGGATTTTGGACCAACCAAATGATGCTTGGGCTGTCTTGGAGTCACTCAGTGTTGATGTGTGAATAGAGTATCAGAAGTGTTCCTGGTTTGGCTGTGGCTAGGACCAGCTTCTGTACACAGGAGCAAGCCTTCTCTAGAGTTAGCAGGTTCTTGCTCAAGACCCTCAGGAGTCTGTAGAAAACTCACATCATCCTATAGGTAGAGTCCATACTATGTATATTCCTTAGGTGGCAAGAACCAGAGTGCTAGAGAGATGCTGCCTGGGAGAGGTACACAGAGCTCCACATGATCCTCAGGTGGTAGAGTGCGGGTCGTGGCTGGGGTGGGGCCAGAGTCCATAGTTACGATGACTGTACTCTACAAGATAAAAAGTTACAAGATCAGACGAGATAGTGAATGGCTAAGCCATAGTGTCTATTTCTCTCTCTCTTCTCCAACCAATCACATAGTCATCTTCAAAGCCCTGCCTCTCCTCCTTCCTTCCAACGATGACCTCACAAGGCTGCTGCAAGCCAAGTGTCAGGCTGGCAACATGCCTTTCTGGATCAGATAAGAAAAGGAAGACAGGATGGATTAGACACATGTGGACCCTCATTTTTCAGAGTTCTAACCTGAGCTCCCCCTTTCCACCTCATTCTTATTACCAGTAGTTATGGGACAGTAATCATTTGTGGAACACACAGTAAATAGTTTACCCTTGTTCAGAGTTTAAGTTACAAAGTTTATAAAGGAACTCATAAATGAACTGGGCATGGTGGCACACACCTTTAGTCCCAGCATTTGGGAGGCAGAGCCAGGTGGATCTCTGTGAGTTCAAGGCCAGCCTGGTCTACAAAGTGAGTCCAGGACAGCCAGGGCTATGCAGAGAAACCCAGTCTTGAAAAAACAAAACAAAGCAAACAAGCAAAAAAAGAATTCATAAATGAATTGAGTGATGATACAATCTGCCAGGAATCAGGCAGGAAATGAGGCCACAAGCCAGGTCCACAAAGAGCAGTGCCGACTGGGGACCGAATGCGGGACATTTCATACTCGAACCACAACAGCACACAAGGTCTGTCTGCTTCCTCTGCTCAGATTTCACAAGGCTGCGTGCTGCAAGCTAGGTGCTGAGCATGTGTCTGCCTTTCCAGAACACGGGGAAGAAGAAGCCAGGACAGATGCTAAAAGGCAATGAAGTTCCTGTGAGGGCAGCATGGCCCACTCCTAAGATCCTCAGCAGTCTGTGAAACATCTGAGAGTTATTTAGATCTGGGGTAAGGAGGTTGGAGTGTGACCTTCCTGTCCCTTTCACCCGCTGGCATCAGGGATGCCGGAAGAAGATATCGATTTCCACACTTTCAGCATCCACAGGAAAGTGGAGCACCCATGGCCCCAGTTTCCTAGCAAAGCAGTATGGGTGCTGGATTGTGGGGAGCAGAAGAAGCACTGAGTGAATGTGTGTTGTTGACATGGAGGAGTCCAAAGCCTTAGACCCACGGAAGCGGCCAAGGCTTCCCCTAGTCAAGTTGAGGGAATGACAAAACCTTCTTCAAGTCCAAGGACCAGTGTTGATGGATCAGTGACCGGTGTGTGCACAAACTGTCACTCCAGCTTCCCTCCCACATGACTGCAAGCTGAGATGTTCCTCTGCAAAGATCTCCCAACAAGCCTGGCTAGAGCTTCCACCCTATTTGTGTTGTTACCTTGTAGATGCCCTCCATCAGAGGGATCATGGTGCCCCCGATCCTAGCTTTTCGATACATGTTTCTATGTCTGTCTTTTCTTCATTCCCTCATCACACCAGTCATGTTTCCAGGACCGAGCCATGCAGGTCACAGCTGGATGTTGGAATAAAACTCGCTGAGAATCAACATGATCAAAACAGAAAAGGAACATCAAGAAATGGTGGTATGGCATTGGCATCATGCTGCACCAATTTTTTGTAAAAGTTTTAAAATATCAAACTGCCAATTACATCACTTGGTTGCTTCAGAATAGTCTATGAATGTAATTAATCATTGAATGAAATATGCACCCTCTGGGGTTGGTAGTATGCTAGGCTGAGTTATTACGGGCCCTCTCCCTCACCCAAGACACACAATTACCATAACTTAATGTCAAATAAATGAACAAGAATCGAATGACAGCAAAGTTCGAGAAAGGAAGAAACTGAAAGTTCTCCTTTAAATCTAGGTATGTTGCCTTGTGCTCCGTCTGAATACACGTGGAGTCCACTAGAGGCAGCACAGCAAAGCTGGGAGAAATTCTCTACAGTAGATTCCAGAACCAGGAAGTGCCCATGAAAACCAAAACCACACTAGAAAGTCTTTAAAAACTATACTCACCTTGAAACCAAGCCAAGGGAAACAGAGTCAGAAGGAAGGAAGGAAGAGGGAAAGAGAAAGAAAGCAAACCATCAACATCAGCAATGAAAAGGGTGACATCACAGTAAAATTTCCAGACTATAAAAAGAGCAAAAGGAAATACTACCAAAAAATCATTGCATATTAATTTGATGAATGAAATGAAAGAATTCTTAAAAAAAAATACTAAGAACCAAAATGTAATCAAGAGAGATCCACAGACGAACCATCCAGTTGAGCAGCTAAAAATCTATCCAGAGAGAGCCATAGATGAACCATCCAATTGAGTAGCTAAAATCTATCAAGAAAGATTCATAAGTGAAACATCTTATTGAACAGCTAAAATCTATCAAGAGAGATCCATAGATAAATGTAGACTGAAGTTTCTGTCCTGCCTGGTCCTGCAGCCATTCAGTTCCATATAAACACACAGAGGCTTATATTAATTACAAACTGTTGGCCTATTGCTCAGGCTTATCATTAATTAGCTCTTACACTTAAATTAACCCATAATTCTTGTCTATGTTCAGCCATGTGACTTGTACCTTTTCTCAGTCCAGCCTTCTCATCTTGCTTCCTCTGTGTCTGACTGACAACTCCATCTCTGCCTTTCCTCTTCCCAGCCTTCTCTTAGTCTGGTCATCCCACCTACACTTCCTGCCTGGCTACTGGCCAATCAGCATTTTATTAAACCAATAGGAGTAACAAATCTTTACAGTGTACAAGAGCATTATCCCACAGCAGATGAACCATCCTATTGAGCAGCTAAAGTCTGTCAAGAGAGAGCCATAGATGAACCATCCTATTGAGCAGCTAAAATCTATCCAGAGAAATCCATAAATGAACCATCCTACTGAGCAGCTAAAGTCTATCCAGAGAAATCCATAGATGAACCATCCTATTGAGCAGCTAAAATCTATCCAGAGAGATCCATGGATGAACCATCCTATTCAGGAGTTAAAATCTATCAAGAGATCCATGGATGAACCATCCTATTCAGGAGTTAAAATCTATCAAGAGATCCACGAAAGAACCATCCTATTGAGCAGCTAAAATCTATCAAGAGATCCATGGATGAACCATTCTATTGAGCAGCTAAGATCTACTAAATATAGAAAATGACTGAAAGCTTTCCAGTAAAACAAATTCCAAAACCAGATGGTAGGCTTAAAAAAGTTTTATTCCTTGGAAATTTCATACATGTATACTATTTATTGTTATCATAGTCACCCTCTTCTACCTCTCCAGTTCCTCCTAGAAACTCCCTCCCATCATGTCTCTCTACCAATCTCACATCCTCTTTTCATGGCCATTTAGTCCACTCTGTGTCATCTGTGTGTTGATGGGTGTAGGTAAATCAACAAGCACAGGCAGCTACCACAGGCAACTGTCCTGAAGAAACCGACTCTCCCCATTTCCAGGATTCAGTTTTCAAAGTTCTTGAATGTTGAATGGCTCGATCTTGTGCAGGTCTTGTGCAGGCAACCAAAGCTACCATTCAGCTCATGAGTGCTAATAAAATAACAAAAACTTACTTCTGATTAATTTATGAAGCCAATCAGACAGTGATACAAGAAAACTACTGACCAAGATCCCTTATTAACATAGATCTTAAAATGCTCAACAAGGGGCTGGAGAGATGGCTCAGAGGTTAAGAGCACTGGCTGTTCTTCCAGAGGTCATGAGTTCAATTCCCAGCAACCACATGGTGGCTCACAACCATCTGTAATGAGATCTGGTGCCCTCTTCTGGCCTGCAGGGATATGTGCAGACAGAATACTGTATACATAATAAATAAATAAATCTTTAAAAAAAATGCTCAACAAAACATTCACAAATCAAATTTTATTATATATGAAATAATTTATCACAGCTCACAGGGTTTCTCTCAGAAAAGAAAGGTGTTTTCCCACGTAAAAAACAATCAGTGCAACCCACTGTATTACAAACTAAACAAGAAAAGCCACATAACTGTACCAAACGGTGCAGAAAAAAAGTCAACATCCATTTATAACATTTTTTTAATGAAAGGAAGAAACCTCTCAGCAAATTAAAAATAAAACTCTTTTCCCTAATGTGATGAAAGGTACATAAAAGGCATCTAGACACGATGGCATTTGCCTAGAGTCCTCCTGTGCAGGAGGTTGAGGCAAGAAGGATTGAGAATTAGAGACCAATCTATGCTTCATGAATCCTTGTCTCAAAAAACTAAATATATATTAAAGAATAAAATGTAGTAACTCATATTACCCCATATTAAGTTGTGTTTTATGCTATAGCAATCAAGACACTGGTAAGAGATGAAAGACTAAACACATAGAATATTCAGAAATAGAGCAACATGAATCTAGTTGATCAATTTTGGACAAGTGTACAAAGTCAATTCAGTGCATAAAGGAGAGTCTTTGCAAACAGATGGAGGTGCAATGATTAGATCTCCATATTCAAAACTTAAACCTCCACCTGGCTCTACCGCAAGTCTTAGTCCCCCAAATTAGTCAGCCGTCTCCCACGTAAAATTCAGAAGAAACACAGGGAAGCTCTTTACATCTTTGGGTTAAAGAGTTCTCAGACAGAACAATTCATTTTAAAAGTTCATAAACTGGGCCTTATCAAAACTAAAATACAGTGTTCGATACTAAGCATCATCAGGAAGTAAGGAGACACATCATAGACTAGGAAACAGCATTGCATTCTACACCACAGAGATGACAAAGTGACTATTCACAGAATATGTGAAAAACTTGGGGGAAATCAGCAAAAAGAAAACAATTACATAATTTTTTTTTCTGTGTTACTTGGGAAATTAATTTTTTAAGTGTAAACAATATATAGAATTAGGCCTGCAGTTCAGTTGGTAAAGTCATTGATCTAGCCCTGAGCTTGATCCCCAGCACTGGACAAACTGGACATGGCACCACACCTGTGATCTCAGCACTTGGAAGGTAGTGAGACAGGAGGATCAGAAGTCCAAGGTTATCCTTGGTCACACAGAGGTTCAAGGCTAGTCTGGGCTACACACACACACACACACACACACACACACACACACACACACGCACGCACTTCACCAAAGAAAAATATATGGCTACCAAATGAACACACAAACACTAGCATTAAACATCTTGGAAGCAAATGAAAGCCACATTGAGATGCCACCACGCATCTGTTATCACTGGAGAGGCTATGGGAGAAAGTCAAGCACAAGACCTGCCAGAGATCATGAGTTTGACGCCAGGCTGGGGACCTCAGCAAGACCCATCTCTAGATAAAATGAAACAAAACAAAATTAGGGTAGAGGAAACTGGCTAGAAGGCTCAGTGAGTAGAGACACTTGCAAGAGACAGGCTCAACAACCTGAGTCTGAAGCCCAGATCTCACAAGGTGACAGGAGAGAGCTAACTCTTTCCCAAGACAAAACAAAAATAAATACAATAAGATGTAAGTGCTGAAGAGATGGCTCAGCAGTTAAGAGCACTTGCTACTCTTACAGAAGTGATACACAGACACACGTGCAGACAAAATACACATGCACATAACATAAATAAATCTAAAATATTTTAAGTCAGTAAAATATAAAAGGAGCCGGGCGGTGGTGGCGCACGCCTTTAATCCCAGCACTCGGGAGGCAGAGGCAGGTGGATCTCTGTGAGTTCGAGGCCAGCCTGGTCTACAGAGCGAGATCCAGGAAAGGCACAAAGCTACACAGAGAAACCCTGTCTCAAAAAACCAAAAAAAAAAAAAAATATAAAAGGAGAGGTTGGGGGCATAGCTCAGTAATAGCGAATGCCTCATATATGTGAAGCCTTAGGTTCAACTCCTGGTATAAAAAGGAAAAGAAAACAAACACCCACAGGCAAACAATATGGCGTGGCGCTCACAGAGGCACCTCATGCGCCGCTGTTGGAAACGCAGTAAGCAGGGCGGGGGCCGGCACAGCGGCAAAGCCCTTGCTGTACAAACACGATGATTCAAGCTCATAGTCACAGCACCCACATAAAGAGCCAGCCATGGTGGGGGGGGGGTGCCTTTAACCTCAGCACTGGGGAGATAGACAGGCAGATCCCTGGAAGCTCTCTGGCCAGCCTTCTAGTCAAATTGGTGAGCTCCAGGTTCACTGAGGGACCCTGTCTCAAAAAATAGGGACAATGATTGAGGATGTCAGACACTGACTTCTGGCATGCACAGCTATGCGTTCATGTACAAACACCACATCTACACCAAGGGAAAGAGAGGGGGAGGGGGAGAGGGGAGGGAGGGACGGGGAGAGGAGGAAAGCAAAGCAATATGGTATGGCCACTCTGGAAAAGTTGGCTTTTTTTCTTTTCTTTTTTGAGACAGGATTTCTCTATGCACCCATGGTTATCCTAGAACTGGATATGTAGACCAGCCTGGCCTCACAGAAATCAGCCTGCTTCTGCTTCCTGAATGCTGGTATTAAACACAATTTCTTATAAAATGAAAGCTGGGCTGACTGTAGGTAGGGTCCAGCTATCCTGTGTCTAGGTATTCATCCTGGAGAAAAGAAAACCTGCATTCACAGAAAATCTGCACGCAAGTGTTTATAAAGTCTGATTTTAAGCATGGGACTCAGCAGAAGAAAGCTGTCTTGCCCAAGGTTACACCTGCCTTCTGAAGGGCCCCGGCCAGTGGGGTCTTCAACAGGGACCTGAAGGGAGGGCCGGCAAATGAGAGGGACAATAGACACAAAAAATGAGAGCAAGACAGGATGTCTGATCAAGCTCCAAAATTTTATTTTCCTCTTAAGGCATATATAGGTGGGGGCAAAGGGGGGTGCAAGCAGGGAGGGGACTTTAATCATGGGTTGTTCAACCAGCAGGGAATGTTGCTATGGGGATTATCTGTTTATTCTTGCCTAACTGCCTAACTGCAGCGCGGTCACCTGATTTCTGAGGTTCTGGAATTTATGAGAAGAGGTTCTGGTGCTATGGAGACTTAAGCAAGGCCTAGATCTAGGAAAAGAGGAGAGAAGCCCAAATATGGCGGCATGTGTGTCAAGGGTCGCTTAGGCTTATGGCTCCCGTCACTGGAGAAAGCCCATACCCAGTGACTGGCCCAGGGAATCCAAGGTCTTGGTCTCCGCTTCAAAATATACAACTTGATGTGGGCACTTTAGTAGACCACCGGACCAGTTAATCTATTATGGCTGAAGTACAGCTCCACTTCCCAGGGCCAGATCCACCCTCCCCTCACCCTACCCCTGGATTCCTGCTTGGTGAGACAATCTTCTTTCTGATGCTGATGAGTGTGTTTGCACACTCACAAGAGCTGATACAAGTTCATGAGCCTGCAGCCCAATGGGTCCACTGAAGGTTGATGATCCCTAAGAAGCTGTGTAGAAAAACTGTCAAAATAAAAAAATTCTGCCCACGAGGCCTAAATTTCCAGGAGTGAGGCAGAGCAAGGGCCAGATTAGCAAAACTTGTGTGTTTTCAGAACAGATTAAACATTAAAATGCATAGAAGAGACCCAAAAAATTTCTTCCTAAAACTTCTTGTTTAGTTCTTATTTTTAATGCTTTCCTACTGAGAATAAACTATGAAGCCGAGGAGGCTGGTCTTGACTCAGAGAAAGAACATTAAAGAGCATAAGAAAGAACTGAAGAGTTGGATGACAGACAAAGGAGTGGAGCGGTTTAGTGGGATCTTTTTTCCCGGAGTACGACTTAAATATGGAAGCCTGAGGGAAAGAGCAGAAAGTCTTGGATAAAGGCTAAGGCTGCAGGAAGACTCGGGCGAGCAAAGAGGGGTGTCTCTGCAGTCAGCCACAGGCTGATTCAGGAGCTGCCATCTGCTCCTAGGACTGGGCTATTTCAGTGATGTTCAAAACACAAGGCGATGTCACCAGATGAGGTCTGGATTAAACCAAAAACCTTCGGGTCCGTGAAAACTAGAAAAATGACTGAAGTACAGAGCGTGATCAGATCTGTGTGTCTCACTGGGAAAAACAAACAAAAACAAAAGCTCACCCTTGCTTGCAGTGTGGCTCTTGTCCTGTATACAAAAAATAAATCAGCAAAAGAAAACAGATGATTTTTAAATGATAGAGTGATGCCTTCAGTTAACAACTGATAAATGCTCAGTACTTAAGGGAAGTCGGAGAAAGTAAAGATGGAATGGGATGATTCCAGTCAGAACATGGCCAGAATGAAGTAAAGAACAGTGGGTAAATATTGCCTAAAAGAAGTATGTTTTACACATGAAATTTAAAAGCAGTGGGTATCATGATTCTGAGGGAAAGAATATGAAGATGTAACAGACAGAAGCATTGCCCTTCTGTAGAGTTCTACAGAAGAGATGAGAAGACTGCTGGAGATGGGCTGAAGCATTTGCTAAGATGTAATCCCTAAAACAAATGCAGTTAGAAAGCTGGGCACGGGGCTGGAGAGATGGTTTAGCAGGCAAGAGCACTGACTGCTCTTCCAAAGGACCCGGGTTCCAGAGGACCAGACACCCAAGTGGTGCACAGGCATACAGGCAGGCAAAACAGCCATACACGTAAAATGAGTAATTTCTTTTCAATCTGGAGTGATGGCTCGTATTTATAATTCCAGCACTGAGGAGACAGAAATGTGAGGAGCCCTGGGCCCTGCTGTCCAGTATCCTTACGTAATCCCTGAGCCTTAGGCCAATGAGAAATCCTGTCTCAAAAGCAAGGTGACGGCCAGCTATGGTAGCAAAGGCCTTTAATCTCCGCACTCAGGAGGCTGAGACAGGCAGATCTGTATGAGTTTGAGACCAGTCTACATGGTATATAGTCTACATGGTGAGCTACAGGCCTTCTAGAGCTACATGGTAAGACCCTGTCTCAAAAACAAAACAAGGTAGAGGCCAGTGAGAGAGCTGAGCGGCTAAGAGCACTCTGCTCTGGCACACATTCCGGGTTTAGTTCCCAGCAACCACAGCCGTTTGGACCCTTTGTAGAGCTTAACTCTCCTTCTGAGAGTGACCAGGGGTCACTGCTCCTTGCAGTGACCTTAGAAGGCGTGCACTGTGGCTTCTTCCTCGATCGATCGCTCTTGTTGGGTCACATGATCTGCTCTGTGAAGGAAGCTCACACCATTTGTAACTCCAGTTCCAAGGTAACTGATGCCCTCTTCTGGCTTCTGTGGACATTGCATTGCACATGGTACACATACACACACACACACACACACACACACACACACACACAAATAAAAATAAATAATGGTACTAATAAATAAATTGTAATAAATAAATATAAGTAGTTGCTCCTGAGAAATGATACCTGAGGTTGGCCTCTTCCCTTCACAGACATACCTACGCAAACACTATACACCTACACAAACACTACACACCTACGCAAACACTACACACCTACACAAACACTACACACCTACGCAAACACTACACACCTACGCAAACACTACACACCTACGCAAACACTACACACCTTCGCAAACACTACACACCTACGCAAACACTACACACCTACGCAAACACTACACACCTACGCAAACACTACACACCTAAGCAAACACTACACACCTAAGCAAACACTACACACCTTCGCAAACACTACACACCTACGCAAACACTACACACCTACGCAAACACTACACTCCTACGCAAACACTACACACCTACGCAAACACTACACACCTACGCAAACACTACACACCTACGCAAACACTACACACCTACGCAAACACTACACACCTTCACAAACACTACACACCTACGCAAACACTACACACCTTCACAAACACTACACACCTACACAAAAAAGCGCACACAAAAGCAGTTAAAATGGGAGCACAGAGGTTTGCAAGCTTAATAAATTTTCATGGAGTAAATAAACAGTCAAATAAAACTGAAAGCAGGTGTGATTACCCACCAAAGCGAGAGGGGGTTAAGGAGAATGGCTACAATAATTGTAAAGAACTATGAAAAGTCGAGGTTTTAACCTTACTTGAGAGCTGACGTGCTAGCCTGCAATGCTCTTAGGGTCCCATGTCAGAGCCAAAAGTCCTAGTCACTGACAGCAGAGCAAGCCAGAGCAGCATCACTTGGCGTCCATGACTCTTACATGTAGCAGGAATCTTAAAAAGTTCTTATTAATAAAATCAAACCTGAGCCAGGTATTGGGGTGAACTGGAAGATCAGAGAGACAGAACAAGCCACAGCTACCTCACCTCGCCAGTTCCTCAGCTGATCCTGTTTCCTCAGACTGGAAGCCTCTGAGTCCTCATCCAAATGGCTCTCAGCTGAGCTGCTGCTCCAACGCCTGAAAGCTTAACCAGCCGAGCCCATCGCTTGCCCAGAACTGGACCACTTTCAAACTGGTCCTGCACTCTCACACCAGCAATGGAACACTAACTTTGGGATTTAGCAGGCCTTTGTTCCTTATCACAAAGTCCTTTTCCAAAGGCCAGGTGGTCCTCTGGATAGGCAAGCTGACTTCGCCCAGCACAGATCATGTGACCCAACCAGAGAAATCAAGGAAGAAGCCACAATGCACAACTTTCTAAGGCAATGAGTCAGTGAACCCTAGTCACTGCCAGAAAGAGAATTAAGCTCCACAAAGGGTAGAATATGAAGGCCTTCTAGAAATATTTTCAAATCACTACACACTTTGTAAGTCTGAGCACCTGTCAAACTGGCCACAGAGGGTGTCAGCGATGAGCAACAGTGATGTCGTGTTTATAAGACAGGGCGGAGGGAGAGGAGAATGCCCTCTAACTGCAGGTTTCTGTTTTTGTTAGAGCTTGTCTTCGTGCTATTTTGTACCCCATTATCCGACCACCAGGACCTTTTACTACACAGGAAGATGTGGTTGTGTCTGTCTTATTCTGATTAGAGAAGTGGTCCTCAACCTGTGAGTTACAACCCCTTGGGCACTGCACATCAGCTATCTTGCATATCAGATATTTACATTGTGATTCATAACAGTAGTAAGATTACAGTTATGAAGTAGCAACAAAATAATCTTATGGTTGGGGATCACCACAAGATGAGGAACTGTGTTAAAGGGTCACAGCCTTAGGAAGGTCCAGGACCACCGGATTAGCTAGCAAAGCCCACAGCTCTCCTGCAGAGGCAGAGGGGAAATATCCGTCTAGGTGCTAAGGAAGAAACTGTGTTGCTCTCTAGCCAAGATCATCATCCCGAGGCTACCCTCAGCCCCTTGCATGGGGTTCTTGTGGCGGAGGGGAAGAGCCATTGAGTCTTATCGACAAAACTCAATTTTCTCCACCAAGTCACCCCTTTCTAACTTTTAGCTTTATGGCTAGGCAGCACCGTGGCACTCAGGATGACAGTTCTGCAAATTGCTCAGGCCATGTATTCAGTGAATAAGGTGAAGCCAAAGGTACCAAGTGGGGCCTCTTTCCCAGTACGTGTGTCATGTACAAAATAATAGAGGCTGAATGCACATAGTCACACTGAGAGAATGGGAGGGAGTTTCAAGGGAGACATTTGAGATATGGCATTTGGGATTTAGGGAGTCCATGCAGGTAGAAGACAAGGGGGTAAAGACTGACAGGCATCTGGTTTGGGAAATTTTGTAGCTCATGGAGGTGACTGGGTAATTTCGGATTGCCCAGAACCTTCTCTGGTTTTGTACTGAATGACCAGCATCATAGGAAGCACCCTGTCCCAGACAATCTGTCCATTTGAGTACTGTATGATATGAAGAAGAGTCATTTATTTAGTGGGTACGGGAGATGAAACATGCCTGCTGTGGGAATGAATTCCAGCCTGAGGAGGTTGGATTTAAGATAACTGTGAGAGATGCAAGAGAAATTAGTTGTGAGCCTGACTGAGAGGCGAGAGCTGGATGTGGAGAGCCATAGTTACCAAAGGAGAAAGGGTGTCGTGGAGGCAGTCAGCGTCTCCAGGGAGCCTATTCCGACTCCAAAGAAAAGAGGTTGAGAATCAAACTAAGGATTAAAAAAATAATCAAAAAGTGGGGACGTGCACACAGAGAAGAAGGGAATCCATCAAGAGAGGCAGAGCAAACAGAAAACTGGAAGAAGGAAGTAATGGTTGTCCCAGAAGCCAAAGAAAGGACATTTCCAGAAGCCCAGAGGAAGGGTGAGAATGTCAAATGCCTCAGAGAGGAGTCCACGGGATCCAGAAATTGGGTCTATTTCCCATGGTGATGGCAAACGGGTAGTTTTAGAAATAAGTGCTCTGGCTGTAAAGAAAGCTGGAGGTCCAGTCACAGTTAAGAGAGAAGTTCATGGCCGGCAGACACCTGCCCGCCTGACCCCCTGAGCTGAGGCGGAAGGACAGTGAATCATCATGTCCAATCTAGTCTTGATGCTCAGGCACCAAAAGCTATTCAACCTTCACTGACAGCTTTATTTTCTAAGACAACTAGTATTATTTTCAAGAAAAGTAAATATATTCCAAGTAGCATACATACTTGCTCCCATCTAACCTATACTGTAGCCCAACAAAGAATCTTTACAAAGATATTATTTTATCCCTTTCCATTACTTTCATTTCTAAAAAGTTTATAATGATAAAACCAGTTTTTGTCAACACACTCTATTCCTATGTTTTCCTGGCCTTGGAGGTTGTTCAATATCTTTGGATCGTGAATCTCTACAGTCCACTTTGGTTCCCAGAGGTCAAATGAGGGTGCCTTCAATTGTGTTATTCTTTTCTGGGGTATAATAATCCCCAATGACTCCATACCAGCTTCCCAGCTAAGGAAACGGACACTCTGTTCTCTCTAAAAGCAAGAATAAGGCCTTCAAATATCTGTAGCCCTGGGGTGTCATCCCTGCAGTCTCTGCGAAGCAACTGCCTGATTATTGTTTTGTGTGGTAACTTTGGTCTGCCTACTAAGTGACCAGTTCTGGATGTCAGCAAGCATCACATTCTTCTCTCCCCTGTAGCTTGTCACAGACTGTGGACACCATAGGCATCTGTTACTATTTAATGACGGACTCCTCGTACTCAGAGACCAGACGATGAACAGAATACGTATGTGCCCTCTCCGTAACGGTCCCCATGTGTTCCTGGCTGGAATACCATATTACCAATGTCTCTCCAAGTCATTTCACTGCCCATGGAATTGTTTATACACTGGAGGAATGGACAGGCACAAAAACAAATGTGTATGACAGTGCTTCTGAAACGTTGAATGAACAAATGCCCCAAACCAAGCTGATGTCACCACAAGGAACTTACTATAAAAAATTATTATGAACTATATTTTCACAGTTACATAGCTCCTGAATTCTTTGTCCCTCTGATATTGATAGGAGCGGTCATACTGAATCCCAACTCACCCAGAGCTCAAACTCTCAGATATGGTACACAAATGAGCCACTAATGAAACAATCAGCCTCTCTCTCTCTCTCTCTCTCTCTCTCTCTCTCTCTCTCTCTCTCTCTCTCCCTGCATTACTCATATGGAAAACAAAATCCAGAGTTATCAATTCTCCTGCAAGACGTGCAGGTCTAGGCTTGTATAGCTCTGATTTCTGCTAACTGGCCGCCGCCTAGCATTTTCACACCTTTCTTTATACTAAATGGTTAGAACCGATCACTCTACCAGAAGTTGTCAGTGATGAATCTTCATTTAAAACTTGCAATTAAGACATGTAGAAATAGAATTGAAATTTAAAATATTAATTTCCTTCCATGCATATTGGTAAACTCTTGCAGACAGATGGCCCTTTGTACAATTCCACACATATAAATGCCTGTTGAGATCATTAAAAGTGTTTTATTCCACTTGTCATATGTAACCAGCACACTTCTGGCCTGGACAACTCTTTGGATAATTAACTAGATATTTGGTAAGTATTTTAGATTGCTCCTCTAACTTGGCAAAAGCTGTTTGCTAAAGAAAACTTTGGGGCGGGGGAGAAAAACACGCAGTTTCGCTAATAAATAGTTCTCAGAAATACCAGCTCCCAATTTGCTGCTTGTACACAATGGGCCAGTTAGAACTTGTATGGTGATCCAATTTGCCACAGCTCTTGTTTGTAGTCTTTGTGGAGCCGCTGTGTGAGCACAGTGGGGGCCGCTCCTGCGTATCCCCTGAGTCAATCAGTGGGCTTTTGTTTCCTGCTGGTCAAAAATATCAGGTGGCTTCAAGAGTCTAATTATCAATGAAAAATTAAATTCAATGGAGAAATGTAGCCACAAGCACCCATCCCCTCACCCTACCTGTGCCCTCACCGCCCCGGGCATACGATGGAGTATCAACTTATTCCTTATGATTTCAAAGAGGCAGCAAGAAAAAAAGACACTAACCTAGGGAAGCACACAGAAGAATCAATTTTTACCTACATACCTTTCTCTTTTCTTAGTGGAGGAACATAGTAATTACCATGAATGTTCTGGAAATTAGCAAACAGTAAGAGTTTCCTCTAAGAATTGTTAGGCCAACATTGCTTCAACGAAATCCTGGCCATAGTGTCCATCTAAATTCAGTAGACAAAGAAATAAAAGAACTTACATGAGACTGCCAATCATTCTGCTTGATAAATAACATCAACTTTCCCTTTTCTAGTGCAAGGAAAGTGTTCTCGCTGATCATTGGTGTGCCTTCTGCCTCTGGTGAATTTAGTCCAGGCAGTAGAGACAACATGAGGTTGGAAACACTAATAACTGGCACTTAATTCAAGAGCTTTCAGAGTAAATACAGGTTCCCTGCTTCATATTCTAAGTCACAAAATAGAATTTGCCACCATTTCAGCTTGGCTGTCCTGACACTGCAGCTAGTTGCTGTATATGTTCTCTGTCGACCTTTGTCATCTAAAAAAACAAAACAAAAAACAAACAATGTTCTTTATTAATAGACAATCAACTAAATTTATGGTGGGAGCAAAGACCTGTCTCAAAAGAACTCACTTTTAGCAACCTTTTCTATGCCATACCACTGTTCAAGAAAAAAAAAAGTTAAAGGAAAAAGAAAATGAAGGGAAGCTTCCCCAGGTGCTCAAATCCCCCAGATGCGGGTCCATCAAACATTAGGGTGTTTTTGTTTTAATTTATGTATTTGTGGGAGAGAGCACCCATGCCATAGCATACATGTGGAGGTGAGGATTACTGTGAGGGTCGGTTCTCTCCTCCTATGTGAGTCCCAAGATAGTACTCAGGTGGTAGCAAGCACCCTTACCCAGACCATCTTACCAGCACAGCTGTATTTTGTCACTGGGACCACCAGCCCACAAATAATGACACAGAGACTTATTATTAATTATGAACTCTTGGCCATTAGCTTAGTCTTGTCCCGCTAGCTCTTATAACTTAAATTAATCTACTTTTATTAATCAACATTCTTCCATGTGGCTCATTCACCTCTACTCTATACCATATGTCCGACCTCCTCAGTGTCTCCCTGGCATAACCTGGGCACCTAGATTCCTCCTACTCTTCCTCTCCCTCCCTGGAAATCCCACCTATTTTCTCTTGCCTAGCAATTGGCCATTCAGCTCTTTATTACACCAATCACAGCAATACATCTTCATATGGTGTACAAATATCCCACAACACACAAGCCCTATATACTAGTTTTAAATTTCATCATAAATAATACAGTTGATTAACAAATACCACTGCAGAGTAACACATTCCTCCAAAAGAGAGAATCAACGTTTGATATCATCCTTGGGTTAAATATCTACACAACTCAATTTTCTCTACGGATTCAGAGGTATAAAAAGTCTTGGAGACTGTAGAGATGGCTCAGCAGTTAAGAGCACTTGCTCTTCCAGACCCAGAGTTCAGTTCCCAGCACCAACATGATGGCTAACAACCATCCTGGAATCTTTCCAGGAGATCTGACATCTTCTGCTCTCTGCCAGCATCAGACATGTACATGTTGCACCTATCCACATGAGTTAAAACACTTATAAAAGAAAATAAATAAAAACTTGGGCCAGGTATAGTGGCTCATGACTTTAATCTCAGCACTTGGGAAGCAGAGGCAGGAGGATCCATGAGTTCCAGGACAGCCAGGCTATGTAGAGAGATCCTGTCTGAAAAACACCAACAAACAAACAAACAAATAAATAAATAAGTAAATAAATAAATCTCTTGAATATATGTTAGATAATAGATTAGACTAGAAATCCCTCCAGTTCAGGAAAAACAATAATACAGAGCCTGTTACTGTTTTTAAAAATCACAAAGAATCAATAACTAAAATTTAAACTTGTCCAAAGCCACTTAGGAAACCCAATAGAAGAATATAACTGTGGTGGTATTGTGTTCCCCAAAATATCATGTACCCTAATAAACTTACCTGGGGTCAGAGAACAGAAAAGCCACTAGATACTTAGGCTAGAAAATGGTGGCACTCACACCTTTAATCCTAGCATTCCAGAGGCAGAAATCCATCTAGGATCTCTGTGAGTTCAAGGCCACATTGGAAACAGCCAGGCATGGTGACACACACCTTTAATCCCAGGGAGTGATGGCAGATAGCAGAAAGATATATAAGGCGTGAGGACCAGAAACTAGAAGCATTTTGGCTGGTTAAGCATTTGGCTGGTTAAGCTTTCAGGCTTTCGAGCAGCAGTTCAGCTGAGATTCATTCTGGATGAGGACTCAGAGGCTTCCAGTCTGAGGAAACAGGACCAGCTGAGAAGTTGGCCAGGTGAGGTTAGTTGTGGCTTGTTCTGTCTCTCTGATCTTCCAGTGTTCACCCCGATAACTGGCTCAGGTTTGATTTCATTAATAAGAACTTTTAAGATTCCTACTACATACAACAATTGAAGAAAAAAAAGATAATTTTATAATATAAGAATGTGTGCATTTTCTTTTTTAAGTTTTAAACGAAATGTTCTATCTTTTCAGATATAGGCATCCAAAAGCATAAATTTATTATATTCATGAAATTTTGAAAATAAAAACTCTGTTTCTAGAAATATATTATTAAAACTACTTTTAGAGTATTATTTTGACAATTATATATTACATAACTAAGGATTAGGCAATCTTCGAACACAGCATTTCTAGGAAAGATGAGCACTTATGGGTGCCTTTGGCTTTACAACCTTATGTAAACTTTGCTAATTTCTTTAGCATGCATGGCGGCATCAAAGTCAGAGTTGGTAATTCAATGATCAGTCCTTACAAATGGACCTAAGGTCAACCTCCAACAGGTAAAAATGATATAACTCAAGTAAATAGTAATGTAAATTAGATAAAATGTTTAAGTTTATTTCAGACCATAGGCAGATGAATGACTGTTTCTTCTGTGTTGGTATATCTCTGTTAAAACTGGCTTAACTGAGCACAAGTGACTTTTTTCAATCTGATTCTTTATCTTACATGTCCTTGAATAAAATAATCTACTACATGGAGTGAGGCATGAGGGTGTACATCCTTAACCCCAGACATACATATATGCAGTCAAAACACTTATACTCATAAAATAAAATAAGCAGAAGCTTGGGCCAGTCTTTCTGGTGCACGCCTTTAATCCCAGCACTCAGGAGGCAGAGGCAGGTGGATTTCTGAGTTTGAGCCCAGCCCGGTCTACAAAGTGAGTTCCAGGACAGCCAGAGCTTAAAAAAAAATCTAAAAAAAGCTACACACATACACACAAAATGTAGTGCACATTAAAATTTTAGCAACAGAGTTTTTCAAGTGAAATATAAGATAGAGATAAATGTGTTATGCAAATGCATCTCAGGTTTTATGCTCTTCCGAACACCCATACACCCAGAACTTTCTGGAAAAAGAGCTGGACATGCTACTTAAAAACTGCATCGTGCATTTTACACCATAAATTATTAAAAGACTTAATGCACAATGCAGTAGAAAGAAAGCAGGCAAATTACAGAATAATTTAACGTTGCAAAGAAACAAAGTAACTTGCAGGACATTAAACACTCCATTCTGACGCAGAATGCCTGAAGCCAAAGCAATTAAAGCTGCAGAATATTGCTGGCTGACAGGAGGCATGTGTAAATTTGTCATTCACTGGCAAAGGTTTGTTCCAATCACTGGGAATGTTCACAGTACAGCAATCCATGTAGCACAAACTGTTTTAGTGAAGTCCTATAACACAGTACTTACCTATCACTTAGGTGTTTGGTAATTATCCATAGTCAATATTTGATTTAATAAGAGTCCTCTGTGGAATGGATTTAAGATGGAGGATTAGTTTTTGACATATTATGAATATGTGTATTTAGTTCTTATACGTAAAATATCATTTTTTAACATGCCCTATAGCTGCAAAGGAAAACGCATGTTAAAACTTGTAATTATGTTCCATTTGGTTATGTCTTTTAGGGCCCCTCAAAACGCCTACCTTTGCTTATTGCATCTACTCTCCAGAAACAGAGTCTAACGGTGCCATGCTGAATCCAGCCAGTGACCTGATTTATCCCAGTTTAGAAAGAGTGGTATTCTCCCACAGTAATCCCCCAATGCACTGTTGCTATGGGAGAGAAGACACCTGCTGAGATTTAAAGTCACAAAATATTCGGGTGGTTGAGAAAATGGGTAGGCCCTCCCTGCACTGCCAAATCCCAAAGACTCTCCTTGCCAGGACCCCGGGGTTATTCACCATTGCCAAGAAATGCTGGCCGGACCCTGAGCAGCATCGGGCGGTGAGGAAACACGACGTTCTTTAATATTCTCCATCAAAGTCCTTCAGTTATCCTCTCAGATTAGATGAACCAACAGCAGCTTAGGTCCAAGAGGGCATTTAAAAACACCAAACATTAATTTATAGTAGGATAAATAATCAAAATGGTTGTTGGATGTTAATTCCTATATTTAAAACATTTCACTAATAAGGTTAACGTTCCGAAAGCATCTCATTCTAGCTCTCTTATTTTGCCTGTTTTGGGGGTTTGTTTGTTTGTTTGTTTTTAGGGTTTGGTTTCTGGCTCATAAGACTTCACCTCTCCACAGCTCTAATTTTCCTTGCAAAGACAATGTGTTCAGTTTTCTTGTCTGCTTCAAAAAACATGGGCTCAGTCGCTAGCCTATGTTTGAGAGAAAGTCATGGCTAATCACAGCATGCATGTGATAAATAAGCTGGACAGGAAGGTCCTGACCCACCAAATGCTAGATGTTGTACATAAGCTTTGTGTTGATAACCCAACCGATCACTCTACACAAAACCTAGTCTACTCCAATGCATTAGACACTTAAAGTTATATGCACAAGTACCAACAGTGGGGAAAAAAAATAACCTGCTCTAGAGTTCAGTCCTGATATCTTCCTGCATAGCCTGCAAATTAAGAATTCTAGCTACATGAGCTTGTAGAACATTTGTTCAGCATCTCTGCAGGGCTTCACAGGGGGTTTAAAATGTGTTCTGTAAGTCCTCAAAAGGAGGAAAATAGACAAACAATCTAATGTAGCATGCAGAGAAGCATACAAGTATTGAATAGAGACTGAACAGATAAAGAATGAGAGGGCAGCAGTGGAAGTAGCCTATGGGTGAGGCAGAGAGAGTGGGAAGTGGTGGGCAATGCCCTAATTTGCTCAAGTACCACCTGGTGTATTCATGCTGTCTGTCTGTCTGCATGCCTGCCTGTCTGCCTACCCACCCACCTACCTACCTACACTTTCTTGCTGCCTCCAACTAATAATTTCCCCATGGCTTTGAGAAGGCTTGACTCTGCTGACACTAAGAAAGGATGTTCACACAACCATGGTAGGATCCACTTAATTACTGGAGTCATGACTGTTTAGAAATGGGACAGATGGCCTTAATGTTCATGTGCCAGCAAAACAATACCTAAGTTGAAAAAATGGTCACATACTTCAATGTTTCAAAAACAATAGATGTGAATCCTAGCCATGCTTAATGTGACTAGATCCCAGTGGCCTAAGAAAAGAACTGAAGTAATTCTTAAATCATCTCAACATTTGGACAAATTATTACCTTTAATTTTTTTTTCCTTCTGGAAGTTTAAAAATATTCTAATGCCCTTTTCCCATACCTTAATGTAGCAGAGAGCTGAAACTCGGCCTCTTTGCTATGGGCATGCTGTATCTGTAAAGCACAATATTAATCCCATTTGTACCATGAAAAATACAGGCCTCCTGAGTTTCATTCCCCTGTGAATTATGAGCCATGCAGATACTCTGGAGAGAGCCGTTGTGTCTCTAAGATTCCTGCTTTGTTTGTTTTCAAAATTTCCCTCAAATATCTTGATGCATAAACTATTTAGGAAATTTGAAGTCCCCCTATGAAATATCTTAAATACAGTTTTTCAAAACATTCTAGACACTTTTCATATCCACAAATTATGTACTAGGTTCATCATGTAAAGTTATATTAACTCTATTTTGTCCTCTGGAAGGAGAGTCTACTTATTACAGTCAGATCCCTTTGGCGAGTGGCTAAAATATCCAATTAATAGGTTTTAAACCATCAGACAGAATTTGTTAGAGAATAATGAAAATGTGTTGTCATTACATTCTTAGTCTCCACGTGTGTGTTTCGGGTGCAATTCATTATAACTTATTTTAGCTGTTCTGTTTTCTAATTCTTCATATTCACATCTTTTCAACAAAATAATAATACATAAATAATATCTGACAAGATGCTGCAGATGTTGCTCTGTTGGTATGCTTCCGTTCTCCAAGAGTCTTCAAGCACGGGTGTTGTAAAATGCTAAGAGCGTCTGAACATGAGAGTTCTCCTTGAGAAAGCATCACATTCTCCCTTCTACTGCACACATCACAGATTCCAGTCAACAATGCATTAAGCAACACAGAGCAGTGGTACCAAGACTTCTGGCAAAAATTGGTTGCTAAATGTAGCTTCATTTTGAAAGTCATTGTTTTCATTAGCAGTGTCCTCCAACAAGCTTGTTCGATAATACCATTAGCCATGAAATCTTGACGCATCTGTTTACTCTCTGAATTATACCTATTAAATTACTAACTCAATTTCTTTCCCTGGTTGTCATTACCCTGCTAGAAATAGCCTTAATAAGCTGACGGCCTTGCTGTTCCTCTTCTAGGCCTATACAGCTGCCTGGATTTACTCATCAGTACAAATTAGACTACAGTTTTCCATGGAAAACGGAAAACTGTTTTTCCTTGACATCTGCTCACTCTTTATTTTGTAGGCATGGTTTTAGAAAGTTAAGAACTTGGGAGGAGGTTATTCCATGAGTCCCTCTACTCACTAAATATCAATAACAACAACAAAGTTAAACCATTGCAGACCTACAGGAAAAGACAGATGGACAACTTACTCAGGAGTAAGCTGGTGTCATACTGTTAGGGCAGCTTTAGCAGCTGCTCTTCCCACTGAAACCTACTACACAAGACCAACTGAAAGTTAGAATCAGTGTTTAAAATTTTTACTCCATCATCACCATGACCAACGCTAGTAATAAATATACATTGTGCCCCTAGGATTTTCAAACCAAGTGACTAGAATACCTGGAATGGCACCCATCAAGGCACCCATGTCACCTGTAAACATCATTTGCATGGGTTGTTTTCCATTCACCTGTGACTTTGTGTTTAATTATATCAACTTTTTTGAGTACTGACCTTTTTTGAGTAACTAACCTAGAGATTAGGGACAAAAGGAGGTGTTCCTATAACTTGTGTGTGTGTGTATATATATAAAATATACTCATAAACTTTGCATAGTGAAGGTACTTTTAGGTACTGATCCACTAGTTAATGATCCAAAGTGTGTGTAGAGTAATGTTCATAACATAAATCTAGAATTAGAAAGCAGCTGAGGGGAAGGGAGGGAAGGCATTTTGCTTTAAGATTGCATCATCAACGATCCGTTGCCTTGTTCCCTGACTACTCCATAAGGAAAACGTCTCGTCTTGATAGAGAAAACATCGTTAAGTGCTTTCAACATGAAGACTGATGTTTCTCATCCTAGAATGAGATAGGGAAGGAATTTTCAAAGGTAAACTATCAGCTGAAAATCTGTTATGTGCATACTGTGTACTCACAGGATGCCGAAAACTTTTCCCGCTGAGGAAGTACTCAAAGCTTCACAACATGGATGCTGAGGTGCAAAACAGGGCTAAGATTCCAGCACAGTGAACTGCAACAGACACCACTAATCAGGTTTGGGTTGGGTTGGGCTTGGTGTTTTTGTTTTTTGTTTTTTGTTTTTTGTTTTCTTTAAACAAGGTTTCTCTGTGTAGCCCTGGCTGTCCTGAAACTTGCTACGTAGACTAGGCTGGCCTTGAACTCATAGAGATCCACTTGCCTCTGCCTCCCTGAGTGCTGAGATTAAAGGCGTGTGCCACCACATCCAGCTACTAATCAGGTTTTTTAAAACCTAGAATTCGTGAGTATTGAATCAAGTTCTCACACAATGTCAGGATCAGACTCTCATGTACACTCTCTTTCATATAGCTACAAAGGGGCTAATCTTAGTGGACCAGGAGCCAATCACTGCACTGAATGCTGGGAATGTGGAATAAGCAGACAGAGGTCACTAATTACAGTTATCAGTGTTTCCTATGGACCATGTATGCTGCCAAAGGACTCATCTTTCCTGAAGTTGGTGCTTCAAACACACAAGGTTATGGTAGCCCACAAATTCTGTTCCTTCAATGTCCTTCCTAGGTGGTGGTGGCACACTTGGGAGACAGAAGCAAGTGGATCTCTGTGAGTTCAAGGCCAGCCTGGTCTATAGAGTGAGTTTCAGGACATCCAGGGATACACAGAGAAACCTTGTCTCAAAATACAACCCCAAAAGTGTCCTTCCTACATAGTACCCCACAATATTGTCTGTAGAACAATCTTGAAACTCCAATATTCACTCCACTGTTGGGCCCCTATCATGCCAATATGCTCCTAGAAAAAGATAACATTCGTCAACTTAAAAAAGAAAACGAAGAGATGATGTGTCTATTCCATAGTCCACCTAAATAAGTGTAAATGGCCCTATGTTTTGGCCAACAAGGAACCACGTAATTGTGGGATTCTATATGCAGGGCAAACTAAGCCAAAGTAGTAGGGGAGCAGGCCAGTCAATGTAGTGCTGCGGGTCACATACCCTTGTTTTAGGCCGATGGCCCCTGTTTCTGAGGACTGTGCTGTTCTGAAGAACATTGCTGTAGATATTCCAAACCATGAAATGAGAATTTTGATGCAGATGTAACTCTAGAACAATACAGAAAATGCAAACAAATTCAAATTAATCTTTCTTGGAAAACGTTTTCAATTTAAAGAAAACCTATGGTAAAGACTTCTTTGGCTTTCACACATTCACTATTCATATCTAGAGTAGAAACCCCAACAAACACAAAGGGTGATTATGAATCTTATACACCATAGAAAGCCATTCTATAGTTAATAGGATCCTCAACCTCCAAAAACTAGGCTTTATAAAAGTCATAAATATTGCTGCCCTAAAACACATCTAAAGGCAAAACCCTGACTGTGGTAGGAGAGGGAGTGCTGTGTCGTACTGCATCTCCTCAGCTGGTTTCCTCCTGCTCTTTGGTTTGGGGAGGCAATTCATTATGGGCTCATAACATAAACGTTCATCACAAGATAATTTAAAGATATGGACTCTATACTAAAAGCTGAAAATTATGATTTGATCTTTTAAACACCACCCACCCCCAGCTGTGCTAGAAGCTGTCTCATTCTTGATTTTTAACAGTTTTGTTCCAGTCACTGCACTGAGGAACCGATATTTCGAAATCATCCAACAGAATCTTCAAATCAGAATTTCATGAGGAAATCAGACCCAAGCATTGTAGCATTTTTTTTAAAACATCTAAAGGGCTGTTGAAGTTTCTTGGCCATTGAAATCCTTTCTATTCATCAGGGCCTTGTATGATATTTATATAGGATAATAAGGGTAAGTGCAGACACACAAATCAGTACAAACTTGTCTATATGGAAGGAGTGTCTCTGTTTGCATATGGATATTCATGAAAATTAGGGGAAAGAGTCAAAACTAAATAAATATTTAATATTTCAGCACCTGTCATATAGGTTCTTGTGTGTGTGTGCATTACTAATATTGACTAGCAGTGCTACCGCCACTCTAACCAACTTCATTAAAGAATAAAAGAAAAGTAATAAGTCATTTCACACTCTGTCTGACCACTATACAATAATAGCAAGATTTCATGCAAGGGGACAACATTATGCCCATCTGCAATCACAGTCTCTTTGCAAAAATCTCAATTCACACTTCACATGCAGCTAACCTTGTTACCATCCCTTCCCAAACCCATCAGAGTTGCAGCTGCGCATCTTCAGAGCCCGACGTCTTAAAATTCATCATTTTGGCACCTTGGCATCACTATAGGTCAAGACGGAGAATCCAACCAAGAATAATTAAAGGGCACCCAGATGTTTAGTTTACTTATCTAAAGCCTTTCCTTTTACATATTTGATTTGCCCTGTGTACTATTTCTTTCATATTTTAAGATGTGTGCCACGTGATTATTTTACAGGGGATGAAACCTGGAACAATACATCTCAGACTTTTTTTTTTTTTACAAGTGTAGTTCTTTGTAGTTGAAATTTGAACAAGAGGCGTGATAATGAGTAGGTTGAGGGAAGGAAAGGTGTTATCTCATTAAGGTAATTACTAAGACATCCCCACCATTATATCGGTTTGAAAATGTGGCAATTAAAGTAGCCTACATGGGCTCCTGGAGACAAGAGAACAAGACAGTTCGCCTGGAACTTCTATGGTGCGGTTAATGTGTGTCACGCAAATGAAAGGCTACACTACTGCTGTTTAATTCTTTTACTCAATTCCCCACCCCCACACTCAAATTTCTTTGTAGGTTATAGTTCTTTTTTTTTTTTCTCCTTAATCTGAATTTAGTTCTTACCAAGTGTTTCAGGTTTAAAAAAAAAAAAAGCCCTGGAAAATAAAGCTTCTACTTACCCACAGAAAAGTCAGAAAACACATTCACATGCATACTAACACACATGCATACACACACACACACACACACACACACACACACACACACATACACGAGTGCATACACCGAGGCACACTGGGCAGTGAAGTGCTCCCTTTGTTGGGAGGCAGCTGGCCGCCTTTCCCCCTCTGTAGATACCTGCTCTGCTGAGGGGGCTAACACATTTAAGGCCGAAGTTGGGAAGGTCTAAAATATATGTTTGGGGAAAAAAAAAAAACTGTCTCAAAAAAACAAACAAAAAAGGAAAGGAGCCGGGCAGTGGTGGCGCACGCCTTTAATCCCAGCACTCGGGAGGCAGAGCCAGGCGGATCTCTGTGAGTTCGAGGCCAGCCTGGGCTACCAAGTGAGTTCCAGGAAAGGCACCAAAACTACACAGAGAAACCCTGTCTCGAAAAACCAAAAAAAAAAAAAGGAAGGAAAGAAGGAAAGAAGGAAGGGGTAAATGTGTTTTCCTCTACTTGCTCACAGCCTGCCCCAGCTGACTTGGAGGATCCCTATCCAAGTAGGCTAAATTTGCGTTACTCACAGCAACCTCCTAGGTCATTGACCTCCCTCTGGAGCTGCTCCTCTTCCTCTACCCTAATTAAGACCAATAAAAAAAAGTTGTACACATAGTGTTTGCTTTCAGGGCTAGGAATATAGTTCAGTGGTAGAGTGCCTGCCTAGCATGCATGAGGTCCTCAGTCCAATCCCCAGCACCACTTAAAAACTAAAATCTTGTTTTTATGCTCACCAAACTACTATTTATCTCAAATTAAGAAAACAATTCAGAACCAAGGAGAGGGTTCCGTCTGTGACCTGCAGTGGGAAGAGATGACCAACCAATTCCAACACATTAATTTCTGACCTCTGCATGTGTGCTGTGGCACATGAGTGCACATACAGAGATCGATGTATAGAAGATGGATGATAGATAGATAGATAGATAGATAGATAGATAGATAGATAGATAGATATAGACAGACAGACAATAGATAGATAGATAGATAGATAGATAGATAGATAGATAGATAGATAGATAGATAGATAGATTGATAGATTGATAGATTGATAGATTGATAGATATAGATAGACAGACAGATGATAGATGATAGAGAGATAGAGAGATGGTGGATAGATAGATGATAGATAAAAGATCAAAATTTAAGGAAAACAATTTAAATGCCCAGCAATAAAGCTGGAGGTGGCTAGGTGGTGGAGCACCTACTTAACATGTGAAAAACCCTAGGCTGGACCTTCAGTGCTACAACAAATCAAATAATGTCCATTAGTAGAAGAATGGGTAACACAATTCATGGGAAGGAATATTGTATACCAGTCACCATACAAACGCGGAGTTTTAAAGAATATGGAAAAGTACTTTAATATGGAAAACACAAAAGTTGAAATATGTACAACTGTATATAATGCACAGTAAACAAAACCTAGAAATAATAAGCCAAATTCTGGAAGTGGCTTTCTCAAGTGTCTTCCAGTGTCTAAAGTGTCTTCTCCAGTATCCCAAGAATTTTCCATAATAGACATGCATTACTTTCACAATATGGAGTTACTTTGAAGTTTTTACACAGAGTCCCCATTCCTCTGTGGTAGGTAGATGTAGGCCACGTGGAGTTGACCTCAGGGGTCATTGGAACCCTGCAGCTTCTTCTTTTGTCTTTCCTGTCTATCCTTGGGGGCTGAGGTGGAGGAGAGGACAAGAGTGGGGGGTGGGGAACTACTAAGGAAATACATTATAGAAAGGCCTGATGCTTCCGGTTGGTATTCAACCAGAGAGCTTGAGATTCTTCCCAGTTCTGAGATCAGGTCAAGATCAGTTCCGCTTACAAACCATCTGTTGGATATATCCTTTTGCCAAATTTCTGAGCAGAACCGAGTAATAGCCATGAGATGATTGATGCCTGTAAAACATCTTGCCAAGTAAAGGGCTCCTTCCTGAGGTGCTTGGGATGGAGGGGGGGGGGGGTGTGTCGTGTTTTGAATAGTTGCTGGTTTTGAAAAGTTTGATCCAAAAGTTAATTAGTAATAAGATCCAATAAACTTTTAAACTTAACTCTCTCTTCTCTCTCTCCCTTCTCTCTCCTTTCTCTCCCTCCTCTCTCTCTCTCTCTCTCTCTCTCTCTCTCTCTCCTCTCCTCCCCTGCAGGGATGTTTAGCCTGTCATCTTTGCTCTAGCGAAAACACCCCACACATCCGCAATAGCAAACTTAAAATCAGGACAAAATCGAGCAGGAAAATGGAGAACAAAACAGACCCACTGGGCCTCAATTTCCAATTAATCTCCTAGCAGGTCTTTTTCCTGGGCTCTCCAGCGTTTCCGATATCTGTTTCCAGTCCCAGGAATGAAAGCAGCCATTACTGCAGTCTTAAATTAGGTGGGAAGGGCAATGCTACCCTAATAAGCGTCTTTGTGGGTGTACTTTGGGTATGTGAAAATAATTGAGCCTTTACAGGGATGATGAGGCCCCAGAGAAGGCAGATGGTACATGCAACTTGCGTGACGGCATTCTCTGGGCTCTGGAGGGGGCAAAGGATTTTAAACAAAATATGAAAGAGTGAGGGGGAAAACAGTGAACGAAAGTTGGGGCCTCGTTTCTGCAGTCTAGGACATCTGGGTAGCCTCTTCCCCGCGGACTTAAACAAACGGGACCAAAAAGAAAGAAATCCTGCCACCCGCACGAACCAGGCTGTAACTGCGCTCTGATTGGACAGGGCTTAGGTGGGCGGGACGAGCACAGCCACCAGCACAAGGGAATGCACAGGCAGAGGTGGAAAGAACCTGCCTTTTGGTAGTTAGCTCTGCTGTAAACCTAGAGATCCACGGGAATGGCGAAAATGTGGACTGCCAGAAATTTCACTGGCAAAGAAAAGGTTAGGTTCGTCATTTTGTGTTGTGTGTGAGATTTTGGCCCAATCTTCCCTTCATAGCAAGGAAAGAAGTGACACTCTCTACTCACATATGTGACGACACAGCAGTTCACTCAAGGCCAGTGAGGACACGAAGTCCCTTTAAAATGACACAACTTAACCAGCTTCCACTAATAAACTTTGTGGAAAACAGGGCACATGAGGAAGCAATGCGTTCAAGTAACCAAGGTCCTGGAACGCCCTGCTTTCAACGGGAAAGTGCTCATACTGAGGCGCAAACTTTTCCCTTAGACCTACAGGGACCCAGCTTGCAGGAGGCAAACGTTAGCCCAGGAAGTTGAGAAACATGTTTAGTGGTTTCACCAAACATTACTTTCATCTCGTGAGTAATATCAGGGTCATTTTTAATTCAAATTAGACATATTGGCAAGTCCATTTAATACTAAACCATTACCAGTCTATTCACTGAGCAGGAAATCTGGCCTATATGAAAGAGACCTGCCATGGGACTCTCGTATTTGAGAACTGTCCCCGACAGTTTGGCTGCTCCGTGGTATTGTGGGAAGCACAGTCTTCCAGGCCATTTCCTAACACTCAGACAACCGTGCTTAGAACAGTTACCTTCCACCAGGGCACCCCAGTTTTGTGACTTAAGAATGCACCACCAGTGGTGTTATAAGTTCCGGCCCTTTCCTGTAGAGATGTCTAATTGAGGCTTTTCGGCACCTCTTCCTACAGGCCTCACAGACTCTGGGGAAAACTCTGATCCCCAACGATGCCTGAACCCACAAACGTGGATAATTCACACTCCTAAAAACCCACTCAGTTCCTAATTTCCGTTAACGTTTCTAGCCCTCTAACCCAGCCAGGAAGAACAAGAAGGGAGCCAGAACGTTGAAGAAATTGACTCCAAAAACTGGAGGAAAATTTTCATCTTCATGCAGTTCTGAGCCTTTAGGAAGAGTGAGGCAGGAGGTGGGTCTGGATGCAGATAGCGGCAAAGCTTGTTGTATTATCTTCACAGGAGATGGAGACGGCTCTTTATTCCCTTCACAACTCACAAAGGGGACAGAAGGTCGCTGCTCTGTAGGCCATCCCGACCACTGCTCCTGAAAAATGTCTGGATTTTTGACCGAGGTCTATCTATAGGTGCCCTTCCTAGACATGCCATTCTGAAACTCATCTGTCACCTCTGTCACCAACACAGGAGCTTACAGACTGCCAGACAGCCGGGAGGCCAGGCAAGCACAGAGACCCGGCGCCGAGGCGCCAGCGCCTGGTGCGTCCTGCGCGGCCCGCGGGCGTGGCACGTGGCCATCCCCTGCCACGGGCAGCACCGAGGGCCACAGCCCGGTTTTTGCAAATCAAGTTCAACCTCGCGGTCGCGACGCCGTTCTCCTCTCTGGGGCTCCCATCCACGGTCTCGGGGCCGTGAAGAGTCGTGAGCACGCGGGGAGGGAGAAGCGCTGCAGATCCCCGGCCCCGCGCGGCGCGACCTGCAGGGCAGCCTCCTCCGGAGCGCTCATTCTTTCTTGGCTCGCAGCCGAGGCCACGCGCGCGCCCGCGACCGAAGCAGGAAGGGCGCAGAGGCTTCGGAGCTGCAGACCTCGGGCCCGGCTCCTCCCGGGCCGCCTTCCGTGAAGAACTTACTGAGTGGGGGTGGAGGGCTGGTTAAGAGTTGATCTGTGGTGGAGCGCTACTTACCCCCAGATCTTTGGGGTTTTGAATCACTTTATTGATCTGAAGATTGTGTTCTTTGGAATGTGACCCTGTTTGGACTTAGGGTTAATCAGGAAACGCTGCCGGGGAGGGCTCTTTGTAATCACCTCCGGACCTCCCTCTCGTGCGGCACACTCCCCGCACCCCACCCCACCCCACCCCACCCTCCGCGCTAGTCTGGGCTCGGCCTGGAACCGCCTGTGTCGGCCTCCAGCTCCACTGCGCCGACCTGGGAGCTGTCTGTGGTGCTAGGAGGGAGAAGCTGGGAGAGCCGCCATGAGGAGGGACAGACAAGAAGTACAGAGGAGACAGAATGACACAGGTCCTCACGTTCAGCTAGAGGGAAGCGAGGCGAAGGTCTCTTCTGACTTTTCCCATCTCCCCAAGATAATGGGACTGATTTTCCAATGCAAAAAGCCAGTGACACCTCCCTCTCTGACAGCACAGCCCTGGGGCCCACCACTCACCATCACCCAGCCCAGTCGGGAGTATGCCATTTTAGAGGCGACTTGGAGAGGTACTGGGCACTGGGCCCCAACTCAAAAAAAAAAAAAAAGACAGGAGTGGTAAAGACGACCGGACTCCCCTCAAGAAAGTAGGCCTGAACAAAGACTACGTGAGAGAATGGAGATGTCTGAAGAAGTTGGTCCAGAGTCTATCAGGTCGGCCCTGGAGAAGGCCCCACTCACCCGTGAGCCCACATCTTTCCGTAGTCAGGAGCCAGGGCACAGGGCAGGCCAGCTTTCCCCCAAGAAGGATTCCAAGCTGCAGAGGAAAAGCCAGTCACATCTGCTCCTGAGCAGCCTGTGAGTGGTGGGAAATCAGGCCTTGTTTTCCAGCATGTTGACTTCAAGACCTGTCTGGCTTTTTCAGAACCTAAGCAGAGTCTTTCCAGTGTGTTCGTGGTAACCTCAAGGTTTAACGAGCACTAAAGTTTCCCTAGCCCTGGGAAGGGCTTTCCCTAATATTTTTAGAAAGTTAAAAAGATAACAGACCAAACTACTCCCACGCTGCCTTGTTTAAGGGATAGGGGTTGAGCAAAAGCTCCTGAAGGCTGCCTAGGCGGAGGCAGATTGTGAGTGAGAGGAGGGGTAGACTTTGTTTAAGGGAAAGCTGTTTTTGCAGCAACACAGGAAATTGGCTAATTTGCCTCTGTGTGGGCTTTCTTTTGGGGGGAGGGAGAAAAAAATAAATTGATACAGGGAGGTAAATCTATTTGCTGGGGTTGGAGCCAAGCAGCAAGTGTTACTTTGCAATTTGTTGAAAATGGCTTAGTTGGGCTGCAAGAACTGGCTGCTGGCCAGAAACTTTCCCTTCTCTCCTAACAAGTAGATTTCCGATCTGTGGATCTGTACTGTGTTTGCTCTGGCTGGTCTCAAGGCCAGCTAGCCTTAGGGATGTGGACCTCTGTGGGGTTTTGAGCATCCTTCTGATACAAGTTCTTTTTCCTGTGTTCTGATGGGAAGCAAAGAATGTCACCAGGAGTATCTGTTTGCCTAGACTTTATTTAATCAGTCCAGAGACCAGTCATAGTCTGCCCTTCAGACAGGAGGGCAAGTGGGGAAACTCAAGGGTGCAGCTCCCAGTGGTGGCCACTCGAGGAAGCCCTTCACTAGCTGAGTCTCCTGTGAGAAAGACACGTTAGCTCGCTCCCTGCTTCTCACCCATTAGCCATCACCCCACCCCAAGCGTAACTGGGCAGGCACAGAAGCACAAAGGGACCCCGTGTACAGGAAAGGACCAGTTTCGTACTTGACTTCTAAGCAGTTATTTGGGGACTTTGAGTCTTAGGGCACCTGCAAAGGTCTCCCCTGCAGCAAAGCTAAAGGAGAGAAAAGGACTCTGGTACCAACTTTCTTCCTGGATCAGCTCCTCTTGCAACACCCCATCTAATGATCACAGAACAGCAAGTAGCCGAAACCAAAACAAATGTAGAGAAGAAGGATGGACACTTTCAACCCCCCCCCCCCCCGTGGTTTAAGAAATTCGAGAAACTCGACTATGAAGAAAGGTGAACTTGCGGGGATTTTGATGTGTGGAAAACAATTGCTAACAGCAGTGCAAAGTGCTGCCCCACGCTGACCACCCACGGAGTCCAAGTTCAGGCTGACACTGGCAGCCGGTGGGTGCCAGTGCGCGCGCAGGCCTTGCCTAGGTGTGTAGGTTCGCTCCTCCATTCCCCTCCCCATCCAGGATAACTCTCTATGTGGATTCTGTCCACACATGGTGTGTGCTTTCCTCGGGCGGGCCCCTTCTTGGCCCTGAGCTTACCAAACCCAGGTCCAGAGTGAACAGAGCCATTTAGCATCCTCACTCCTTAGAAAATGCTTCTGTAGGCCTAGCCAAATCCTCATAAACTATTGAAACTTGATGTTTAAAAAAACCCAACCAAAGCTAAGATGGAACAGGAGTCTGCTGAGTACCAGGCACTGGGCCTATCCACTGGACAGAGTGGTGTCCTATTCCCCACCAAGCCCAGCTGTCTGAGTTCGTCCCCTGCTCAGCAGGCAAAAAATTATAAGGGCCAGCCCAGTCTCTTGTTAGATTCATAAAAAGACCAAGACCATTTCGATTCGATTGATGAGCTGGAGGGAAATCTGCAAGCCACTCCCTAATTAGCCACGGTCTGATCCAGGCGCCGGAGGCAATTTCCTCCTTGCTCTCACCTCCTGGCTTCCTTCCTCCTTCCCACCCTCTTCAGTTCACATTCCCACATCACTACATTTTTTAAAACGTTTTTTAAAAGCAAAGCTTAAATCATCATGCAAAGTCGGAGGCCAGGTCTGGATGTGGATTAGCTGTGCCTCTGGTCTCTTTGTCAGAGCCCTGGGACAGAGCTGAGGCTGGAGGTGTGCGGGTGCTGGTGGGGCCAGTTCTCCCCGATGCGGAGGAAGTGACCCGACCCCAAACAGGAGCAGGAACAGCTCTATAGCCGTGCCCAGACTGCCTCTCATCCCTACAGTTTTCCTTCATGAAATCATTAATTCTGGGCTGGGTAAAGAGTCAGCCCTAAGCACCTGCAGCCTAAAATCAAGCTCTGGCTCTGGTGCACACACACACACACACACACACACACACACACACACACACACACGCAAGCACATTAAGAAAGCCCGAAAGGGCCTTCTCTACACGCTGGGCAGGGCCTTTCATTTTGAGTGCCAGCCCTTCCAGAAGCACAGATAAAAAGACTTGGCAAGCTTGTCTCAACTAGAGTTTGACGTCGTATTCCCCGCTCCGCAGATCCAAGCACAGCGAACTCATTAGGGCGAGCCACTAGGTGAGGGGCTGGGGGGCTGGAAGGTCGCCGTTGGGGACTAAGAAGGCAAGGATCAAAGCAGCGACAAGGGTTTGTTAGCGGGGTACTCGGCGTCCCCCGGGGCGCCCTAATTGCTCGGCCGGCAGCCTCCCGCTCGCAGGCTGTCCGGCTGTGCAAGCGCCCAGCCGCGGGCGGCTGAACAGCTGCAAGGCCGGCCTAGTGTCCGCCTGCCGCCCGGCTCCTGCTGGCTGCGCTGGCCAGTGCTCGGGACACTCAGCCCCAGGAACAGCGCTGGAAGGGGAGGGGCAGACCGAAGAATCACCACACACCGCAAAGCCTTCGCGTCCGGGCGGGAACAGCAGGGGAAGTCGGTTGCCTGTTAGCTAGCGCCAACAGTCCACAAACAAGTATTCGTTCTGTAAACCATCGCATAAAAAGGCGGCCACTACACGTCATCCATATAGCTCAGAAGAGGCAGGCATCCAGAATGGAGGGTCTGTCTACAAGCCAGCCCAAAGTCGACATATTTTTGTGGAGTACTACTGAAGGAGTATTTTCTGCGCCCAAGTCACACGTTTCATCATCAGTAAATTTAAGTAAAATCAGCTCCCTGGGATTTCATCGCTTGTTAAAAAAAGATAAACTTTATTTTTGTAATTTTCAATCACAAAAAAATCTATACTTTTGTCTAAGCATTTATTTTACTGAATCAAAAAGACATGAAAAGAAAAATCATGTTTTTACTGACGTATATAAGTGACTCTGTTTTGGACAACATATAATAAATATGATATATCACTTATCACTCAGTCTTTCAAATGTACATTTTTTTTCATATTATGTAGCATGCCACTTTTCCAAAAGAAAAAAAGCTCATGAGAAATCAGTGCAAAGTTCTCGGTCACCCTCCTCTGCTCTGAGGCAGAACGGTGCATGTCCAGAGTACCACCTTCTGCCTGGGGTGAACTTCAGGCTGTCTGTCCAGCAACAATTCTCTCTGCTAGAAGGTTCCTCTCCATGCCCTTCTCTCATCCCTTCTTAGCCCTCCCCCCTCCCTCCCTTCTGCGTGTCCCTAAAGTCATTTTTGTTAAAAAAAAAGAACTCGAGGGTTTGTTTTGGTGGATGTTTTCACTTACTGGTTTCAATCTCAGTGGGGTCAGTATTTTCTCCAGTCACACTGTTGGGGAGCTTTGCATCCCTGCCTCTGAGGGGGCAGATGGAGAGCAGAGGGCTGGCCGGTCCTCGGGGACCCCGGCCCACCGGTGAGCTCCTCCTTTTACTCCTCTGCCTCTATTCCTGTTGGCCTGGTGCGGGGGGAGGCGGGGCAGCTGTCCGGGGCGGGATGGGAACCTGGAGCGCTGTCCCTTTCCTCACCGGGGGTGCGGGGTGCCTGGGATGGGGTTGGACAGAGGGTTGAGGGCCGGCTGTCCCCCGGGCCCGAGGCCGTGGATGAGCACGCGGGGCACCAGCGGCCGCTGCAGCTGCGGGTGGGGCGCCGGCGGAGTCCGGTACATGCTGCTGTACATGGCCGCGGCCGCCGCGGCCGCCGTGGTGCTGTCCATGCTGCCCAGCAGGCTCGGGTGGTAGAAATAGGGCGACGGAAACATCCTCTGCAGAGCGGAGTAGTTCCCGGCCTCGGCCAGCAGCTCCAGGCCCACCGCCGTCTGCCGCTTCCACTTGGTTCTGAAAGAAAGCGGGTGAGAGCGGGCGGCCGCGGCGGAGGAGGAGGAGGACCGTCCCGGCACCGGCCCGCCGCTCCCCGTCCTCCCCTGCCCTCCCTGCTCCGGGAAGGCCCAAACCCAAAATCAGTGCTTCAGAAATAGACTTTCTATGAGGAGGCGCTCGCCAGTGGAACCCGACAGGCTTCGCTGCCTTCCCTGGCCCTGCGCTCTGCTGTCCGCCCCGCGGTTGAACTATGTCCTGCAACTTTCCCGGAGGCCAAGCGAGACCCCGTCTTTCCACCAGCTGTCTTCCGTTGACCCCCAACTCTCCCCCAGTGCGCTCTGACCAGCAATCTAAAATGTTGGCTCTCGGCCCCTCCCCCATCCCATCGCACCGAGGAAACCAAAACCAGAAACAAAGGGCGGCGGCCGAGACTCGGGGTTTGCGCTCTCCAGGGCCGTGGGGACAACTCTTCCTTCAGTCTTACCAGGCATTACCAGCTTAGCGCGGAAGGGCCGACGAGGTTTAAAAGTGGAATTCGTTTGAGAGCGAACCCTCCCGGGGGAATGGTACCCCTGACCATTCTAGGTGGGGGGAAATGGCTCTCAAGACGTTTCCTCCTCAAAGGGAAAGTAGTTCTTAAAACTCGTTATCCTTCTTTTTTCCTTCTGGTCTCCCCCCTCCCCCCCCCCCTTGCACCAAGCCGGGGAAAGGGGACGTCTACTCAGACGCCCTCGGAAGCAAGGCAAGCCTGGTGGAGCATCCATACCCGGCAGCCCCTGCCAAATTAATAAACATGTCGCCGGTTTTAAATTGGCTACAAATGACACTAATGTTTTCCGACAGAATTAGGGTGGCTGAAACCGTATGTAATGAGACAGAAAATTACGGTAAGATGACAACTGGATGGGCATTTCCAACCCCACTTATGAACGATTAGAACCCAATGACAGAGGGGCAGAGAATCGAGCAGAGGGAGCGGAGTGCCAGGTGTGCCAGCGAACAGGACCGAGCCTTACTGCCCAAGTTTGTCCTTAGCCACCAGGGCGAGGTCAGCCACGATCCGTGGCATGGGGTAAGGGGGTCGGTCTGTTTCCTCTCCCCCACCCTCTTTCCTTATAAGACTGCAGAAGCAGCCTGTACAGGGAGGGGACAGACACACAGCCCTCCCCTTCCCCCACACTCCAGACTGGATGGCCAACCAGCTGCCTGTTTCTCTAGCCCACGGCCTCCAGTCCAATGCTAACCCAGATGGGCTTCCCTAATCTTCCACGCTATGGCAACCAAGGTTTGGGCCTGGGCTTTCCACGAGGGCCTCACATTTAAGCCAAGGCTGGTAGGACGGCTCTGTGGTGTCCCTGCTGCAGACACTGGGAGCCGGCCTGAGGCGGGTCTAAGGGTACCCTGTGCACACAGCCTCATCCTTGTCACTGTACAGATGTTTCAGTTTGAGAAGGTGTGGCTTGGCTGACTGGAGGACAAAATGGGGGAACCCTGACAGCTCCAGTTTCACGAGAGAAAAGACCGCACGTTAAGACGTCTAGGGAAGAGCATCCGGCTCTGGTGCCCCTGGGCTCCCTCACTGGGAGGGATGGCTAACCCTGTCTGAAAGCCCCGCTAGACGCTCGGATTCTCTGCCCCTAGTCTCAAGAGGGCAAGAGGGCAGAGCACTGTTGGTGACCGTGGCCTGGACTGCAGGCGCCCAGCAGCTTCCCTCACCTGCGGTTCTGGTACCAAGTCTTGACTTGTGTGTCGGTGAGGTTGAGCGCGGCTGCCAGGTCCATGCGGTCCTGGACACTCAGGTACTTCTGCCTCTCGAAGCTACGCTCCAGCTGATTGAGCTGATGGTCCGAGAAAGCTGTCCTGGCTTTTCGCGGTTTCTTGGCTCTCACAGGGGGACTCTCTCGGCTACTCGTAATCTCCCGGTCTCCTTCTTCCTTTGTTCCTAGGGTAGAAACAACGATGTAGCCCTGTAAGTTAGCCTGAGACGGGAGGAGAGGAGTGTCCACCTGGCAAACACTTCCACATTCCCACGCCAGGTGCTGCTCTGCGCGGCTCTACTCAGCACACATACCCTTCACTGGGCCTCAGACAGTGTAGAGGCCTGAGAGAGTTCTACCGGTATCTGATGCCCTGTTAACTGTTTTTCTTTGATTTGAGAAGAGGCGATGTGCCCCCTCTTTATTTTTTTCAAAGGTACGTTATCTGGTATTCCCCAAAGTCTTTCTACTCTGTTTTTATGACACCCAGACTTCATGTTGCTTTTAATTTTTTTCCCCGGCTAACCTGAAGTTAGAAGCCTTTGTTTCTCTTTTATTGCATGCATTTGGAAAAGATTGGACTGGAGCTTCCAGAGGCCTCCTCTGTACCAGATCTTGTTCAAGCTTTAGAGAGAATGTGTCACCCAGACACTGAGCTGAGCTCAAAACACACTTGAGTCCATCCAGGTGACAGCGCAGAAATTTCCGGATTCTATTTGTCAACTCTGTTTTTTTTGCTGAAATGCTGGGAAATCGATATGTCAATCCTTCTCTGTTTGTACCGGTTTGTGCAGCTCGCCTTGATCTTCCCGGCAGGAAGAACAATAATCTCTCTAATTGACCCACTGGGGAGGTTGGTGCAGGAGAAATCGCCAGACCAGACTGTACATCTGTTTGGGGCACTATTATGCTAATGCTATAAACAGTAAAATGAAGAGCCCGTATCCTACCTTCCAGACAGCAATCTTTACCGAAGAACTGAGCATTAATAATAATAATAATAATAATAATAATAATAATAATTTATCAGTAAAGGGAGAAAAAACCCTCCCCGGTGTGTTAAAACTCTTGGAATGCAAATACCAGAACAGTTACTTATGAAATTGTCCAAGAAGAAAATCATGTTAAAGGATAATTTCCATGGCGTCTTGATTTCACAAGAACAAATTCAATTCCATAAAATTTAATTTCAATAAACATTTCGTTATTATAAAAGGCCAGAAATGATTAGGTCATAGACATTTTGTTGGGGGTATTGATGAAAAGGGTTTTTTTTTTTTGATGGACTATGTTTTTTTCTGTATTAATCACCAGCTGGTAAAAATAAATTGCTCACGGAATAGTGTTGGAAATTTGTCCAACATTAAATCAGACAACTGCTGCGATTATTTGGAAAATATTGGAGGGGGCACTTGCATTCAATAATAAATATCAAGTTGTGACTGCAACCACAGCTCGCTATCAGTTTCTCTCCACCCCCTCCCCTTCCCATTCCCAAGGTCTCAGCTAACACACACACACACACACACACACACACACACACACACACACACGCAAACAATCTCAAGTCCGTCTCTGTTTTCAACGAAAAGTATCTTCCGTCCTGTCTCTCCCCGCGGCCACCCTCCTCCCAGCACATTTACAATTAAGTAAAACAAAGAACGGAGCTGGAAGTCGGTGAAGGTCGTAGGGTAGCGATGTAACCAACTGAGCTTGGGGTGCGTTTGCTCAACGGCGCGCCTAGGCCCCTCTCTAGCTTCCAGCCCTTCCTTCGGCCGTCACTCAATCGCCTCCATCGCCCGGCTGGCCCGGCCCGACTCACCGTGGCATTTGATGTCGCTCTGGGAGTCTTCCCTCTTGTCCAGCTTGGTTTTGGGGTCCTCCTGCTCCAGCTTTGGCCTGAAGCTCTCGTGCGCGGCGTTGCTCTCCTGCTTCGGCGTGTGATGAGGAGACACGCTGGTGCTGTAGGGCGCACAAGCCGCCAGAGGTTTGCTGTCCCCCAAGATGTCCTTAATTAAAAAAGAAGAGGTGGAAGTCCTGGGGGCCGAGGCGGCCGAGCCGAGCTGCTGGGCCGCGGACTGTGGCTGCGGCGGCGGCGGCTGCTGTTGGGGCGAAGCCTGCAAACTTTGCGCGGGAGCCGCGGCTGGCGGCGGCGGCGGCGGCTGCTGGCCGTGGTGGAGGTGATGGTGAAGCTGGGGCCCGTCTGTCACGAGGTGCGGCTCCGGGGGCTCCAAGGTGACCGAGATCGGAGAAGAGGGCGCCGTTCCCACGGTATCAATCTCCGAACAGGGTGACGGGGTGGCCTGGCTCCTAAAATCCGTGGTCCTAGCTTCTCCAAGAGGGCGGAAATCTCCGTTCATCATGCCGGGGCTGCTGGAACCGGCACCGGACAAAATCGTGTCTATTCCAAAACTCGACCCGCTGGCCCCTTCCATTGCTGTTATTTCTACATGAGGTCCACGCCACTCCGCGGATCAGCAACCGCCGGGAAACTATCGATCGTAAAACAAAATAGACACTTAAAAAAAAAAAAAACCGTTGACACTGCTTTAAAAAAACAAAAACAGTGGGGCGGGAGAGGAGGATAATGGGGACGTGGCAATTGGTGGACACTTTCGACTCAACTTTTTCCCATATGCAAAAAGTCAAAAGAAAGAAAGATGAGAGGCAGAAAACCAAAAAATGCCGCCGGCACGGAAGACGCGCTCCGCTGGACCAGCGCGCACGTGGGCGGCGGCGGCGAGCGGTACCCGGGCGAAGGTGCTGGCGGCCGGAGCGACCCCGCCGCCGCCACCGCCGCCGCTGCCACCGCCGCCGCCTGGGTCTGCCCACTGCCCGGTCCCGGGCGGCGGCGGCGGCCAAGGCAGGTGCGGCGACCGCTAAGCCCTGGCGGCCCCCGCCCCCGAGGTGACCACCGCGCGCAACCCGGCCGCTCCGGAGCCGAGTTTCTCAACTTTCTGGGAAAGTTGCGGAGCGGCCGCGGCCGCGGGCGCCCGGGGAGCAGGAGAAGGAGCGCAAAGGAGCAGGCGCGGGCGCAGGAGACCGCGGACAGGCGGCGCCCGGCGACTCCCGCCGCTGCCCCGCGCGTTGGCTTGTCATCCGCCGGCTCGCGGGCGGCGCCGACCCCCTCCCGTGACGTCACGGCCCCCGCCGCCGCTCCCCGCCCGCGCCCCCCGCCGCCCGGGCCCCGCGGCCCCATTGGCCGCTCCGGCAGCGGCGAGCGACGCCGACGTGCCAGGAGCCAATGGGCGCGCGCCTGGGCCGGCCCGTCAGCAGCGCGCCCCGAACCCCGCTGCTCTTTTGAGAACCCGGACCTCCGTGTGCCCGCAGCCCTGAGCCCGACGCCTCCTCCTGGGGGCCCAAGTGGTACCCACAGTAACGAGTGACCGGCACAGGGACGTGGGGGTGGAGGGGGAGAACAGAGGGGCGCTGGGAAAAGGGAGCCCGAGGGCGGGAAGCGGGGACGTGGTGACGATTCGTTAGTGGTGCCCGTGTTCGGGCGGCGTGGAGGGAGAGTGGAGAGGCCGCGAGGGGCGAGAGGAGGTCGCGGTTCCCCGTGGCCCGCTGCGCGGCCACGGTCGCACGGTTCCCAAGCACGCTTGAGTAGTCCGGAAACACAAGGAACGGGGGAAGGGGGTGCTTGGGGACCCCACGGGGAAGTGTGTGACATTCAGAGCCGAGCTCCGCGTGGACCCGCAGCCTCTGAGCTCCGAGGTCCCTCCAGGAGCCCGTGCGCTCCAGCTCGGCCTAGACGGGTAGCAGGTCCTGGAGACCAGCAGAACCCGGTCTGCCTCCTTGACCCCCTGTCGGGGAGGATCCGGCGTGCCGCCGAAATCTCGCTTTGTCTGCAATCAGAGCTGTGCTGGAAGAAACGCCTGGCCAAACACTTTCTCCCGAGCCGGGAAAACCCTGCCCGAGGCGTTCTCTCGTGGCGAATGCTGCCAGGGTTTCCTGCGCTGTCAGGCTGCGGTGGAGCTGCGGGAACGGGGGTGCCTAGTACCCTGTGCTTCCCCCCCCCCCCGCGCCCTCGCCTCCCTCCAGTTCTTCCATCCCCACTGTGTCAGGCCGCGTGTTTGGAAAGGAAACAGTCACTGCAGATCGGTTTGGGACCCAGAGCGCGACTGTGACGCCGTCTCGTCGGAGGGTATCAACTTGCGTGCTTTTCTTCAGGACGTCTCCAACCTGTCTCTTGTTGAATGTCAGAGTAATGGGAAGCGCCAGTGACAAGACGGCGTATTACTCCTGATTAAGTGCCGTGTCAACCTAATTAGCAGAGTAATTATAAGGTGCTAATGAATGATTCAAAGTTCTTTGAGTTACATTTTACTCCAAATTACCATTTTTAAGAACCTTATGAATCTGCATGGTTGGCATCATTTCCGTGACTCGGTGTAAAATGATCCAGTAAAAGACAGGGTTTAGTTGCAGCTCTGTTCTCTCTCTCTCTCTCTCTCTCTCTCTCTCTCTCTCTCTCTCTCTCTCTCTCTCTCTCTCTCTCCCTCCCTCCCTCCCTCCCTCCCTCCCTCCCTCCCTCTCTCTTTCCCTATTGACCTATTGAGGACCCGGGAGGTATCCGAAGGTTATTGACCTCCTAAGATCTTGCTTCCTCCGACTTGGAAGCGTGAGTCCCAGGACTGGAAGGAGGAGGTGGGTGGCGATTCATCCTGGGGACATCTCGATCTTTGATCCAGAGTTTGGGGGATCCCGCGTTATTTCGAGAGTGTGTGTTGAGCTGTTTTGTGCCGTCCCCGTGTCCTTTTTCGTTGCGCTGTCTCTGAGAAGGGACGGAGGCTACCAAGGTGCACCTTCTAGGTAGTTCTCTCCTTCCTCAGAAGGAAAGCAGGCTTTTACCAGAGAAACAGGGGTTGTTGAGTCGAAGCCAAAACGTGCTGCCGCCAGACGCTGGTGGCCTGAGGGATCCCCGTACCTCTCTAAAGACCTGTGGCTAGGCCCGGTGGGTGGCGATCGACTAGTCTAGGTGGAAGACTCGGAGGGCCTAAACGGAGGCCTTTGTCGGGAGAACTGAGTGTTGGCCCCGCAGTCCCTCCCAGGAGATTTCAGGTTAGGTCTTGGCCTTCCCGTCAAAGGTTGCGACCACCACGGCTGGGGACTGATCTCACTGAAGCAACCCATTTCAAGCTCCAAGGCCAGGATGGACAGTCCTGGCACCCTGAGCCTCTGGCACAGTTAACCCCAGCGGAAAGGGCGGGAAGGGCGCCTGGGCTGCAGGAGAGTGCAGAGGAACGCTACTCTTCCTTCCCTGGTCAGTTATCGATTAGGATTCCCATTCTGACATCACTCAACAACATCCCCACTGGAGGCCCCGTTCACAGTCAGCTCGCAGGAAGTGAGGAAGGGGAGAACACTTAAAATCCAGCACTGACGGCCCTGCACAAATCAATTATTCTCGACCTTGATAAATAATTCATTTAAGCCTGTTTTTGTTTTGTTCCAACGCCTACCATGACTCAAGAGCTCAAAGGCTCACGGCCCAGCTTGTGTGGGGCAGGTCGGCAGGGTGTTTTTCTTGGAATAATTCGCAGCGTTGGCAGGGGAGACGGTGGGGATATGACCCTACGAAAAAATGGAATCTGAAGAGAGAGGAAGGGAAGAAGACCTGGATGTGTGTGTGTTGTGGATGGGAGGAGTCGTGTTTCATGAACCTACAAAGCAAATTCAATAGGCCCCACCTTGTGAATGTTTCAGATCATATTTTTTAAGAAAATGTCAAAATCAGATTTTTCTTGAGCTGTATAGTTTAGAGCTTACTCTTCGGAAGAAATCGTAGTGAAGAGAATATACGCCCCTGATTCAGGTCCCAGGAAATGTTAGAAATAACCTCAAAAAACAAAGCCAGGTCACAGACTCAATGAACAAATCCCCCAGAGCCGGGGCTTTTAATGTTCCTCAGTCCTTCCCCACTCCAGACACAGTTCTCTTAAGCTGTTTTTTTCTTGAGAGAGTATATGTAATGTAACCCAATGATGCACTTTCTGGCAAAACAAAAAATAGCTCACTTTTCATCTTAAAAAGATTCAGCAGGTGTGGTGTTGCACGCCTTTAATCCCAGCACTCTGGAGACAGAGACAGACAGATCTCTGAGTTCTAGGTCAGCCTGGTCTACATAGTGAGTTTCTGGACAGCCAGGGCTCTGTAGCGAGACCTGCTTCAAAATAAAGAAAGAAAAAGAAAAAAAATCAAAATTCAGAAACAGATCAGGATGCAGCTTCAGTTTATTTCCAAGAGAGTATGTATACATTAGCTGAATTTTAACCTCACATTCCCACCATTAGATTTAACATACAAGAAACGTATATCCTAAACTAACATATATTTAATTTGGGGGGATTTTTAAATTTGTTTCTCAGAAAGCAGTTTACTTACTAGCTGTGCGTAACAGAGAATCTATTTCATTCCGGGTTATGCAGGACACACCAATGCCAATCAACAGTGAATTTCTTTTCCCCCCACCTCAAAGAATGATCCAAACACAAAACAGTTTTGTGTGCAGTATACATCTCCCACCATCCACTTTTACTGTTTAACTTTGAGATTATTTTAAACTGGATCATCAGATTTTTTAAAATGGATTTTAATTTTGATGAAATTCACCACAAAATTATGATAAAAAGTACTGTTTCTTCTCTCCTGGTATACATTTGACAGGGCCAATGAACAGGAATGCGGTGCAAAGGCGCCTCTCTCCACCAGGCGGCGCCAAGAACCCCAAGCCGAGGTACCCTGCTATTGTTTCTGTATAAAAGATGCAAGATACACAAATAGGCTCTCCACGATCTAAGGGTGATTTGGCAGCCATGATGTGGCCTTGCCATCTCATGGCTGGACCCACGTTGGAGTTTCCTTTCTCTTTTTACAGTCTATTAATACATTTCCAACTCCTTTAGATACTGATGCATACTTGCTTAGAAAAATCATTTATTAAAGAGAAAAATATGAAAACAACGAAAGTAAGTATTTTCTTTAGTCTGGTCCTTAGACTAAAACTGAAAGAGTGGAGACTGGGGGCAGAGAAACAAATGTAAAAATGAGAGGAAAAAAAGACAAGAAAGAAAGAGAAAAGTAACAAAGTTATCCCAGCAGAAAAGAGTTAAAACTGTAACCTGAATAACTAGTAATTGTTCTGTGAGACTTAAAGTTTTGAGAGACAGTTCTGGCAACCTAAAATTTGCAGAAGTTATCACTTTACCCAAACATTCATGCTGGCATGTTGGGAAAGAAACTAGTGAAGTGTGTGCCCAGCGGGTAGTTGTGCGGTGCCCAGGGCACTCAGAGGAGACACTAACACGGGTGGAGGAAAGAGTGGAGGCGGGAGTTTGGCCTGTTTTGCCAGCTTCTGGTGTTCCTGGCAAGGCTTTTAATCTTTCCACCACCGAGGCCCGGTTACTTTCAGCTGTGGGTAGTACCCACCAGCCATTCTTTTTTATTTCTTTCTCCTCATTCATTTCTTCATGTAGTAGCTAATAGAATTACTGAATGTGCATTCTGTGACAAGTGCTCGTGTGTTCTGGAAATTGTCATAACGAACATGGTACAGTGGGAGCTCAACAGACATCGGCAGGGAGTCTCGCCTGGGGGGGGGGGTTGGGACAGCAGGAAGGTTTTCTATAGGACAGACAGGGGCAGACCAGACCCTGGGATGCATCTCCAGGAGTGGGTTACAGAAAGATTTATAGGACAGCTCAAGGTAAAGGTGGTGCAAAACTGTCCACAAAATGGATCAAGACTGGGCTACAATCCGCAGGGACATGTTGGCTCAAGAGGCCTCCCTGAGCGCAGCCACAAGAGGAACTAACTGCTGCTGGAATGCGTGGCAGGTTACACAGTTTTTGGTTGGATTCCAAAAGACAGTCCAGCACCACCACCCCCAAAAGAACAGAGTCACACCCCTTATCCCTGTCCCCGCTCCTGCTTTCTTCACCTTCTGGAAGACTAGATGATCTCAGCAGGCCTAGGGAAAGTCTCCCTGATTCAAGGGTGAAGAGAGGAAGGATAACAGTGTGAAGGCAGTGGCGGAGAAACTGGAGTTCATGGGGAGATATCTCAATTTTACTCTAAATTGAACCATTGTCCGCTGAAGAACAGCTCCTGGAGAAGTTTAAATAGCCGACTTGTGACACCACGCTGCCATCTATGAGATGATTCTGATATCAATTCCTGGGGTTAAAGGGATTGGAGAGGCCGCAGCGAAGGAGCTCTGCGCAAAAATGCCAATCAGAGAAGGGGAAATTCATTTACGATGTTAATTAACAAGCGGCTAATTAAAACGGCACTTTGAGCGCTAATCAATCGCCTTATTAAGTAAGAGCCATCACTGGAACAAATTGGAAGCTCCCCGCCCAGTCTCCAGCCTCGGCGCAGGCGGGGCTGGGTTCCCAGATCCGGCACGGCGGGTGGGAAATTCTGTCTGCTCTCCCACCAGACAAGCAGCAAAGCTCTGCGAGTCTCGGGTTAACGCCTGTGGAACCGCCTGCTCCTGCCCCAGGATCCCAGGGGCTGGACCAGTGTCTGGAAGGCCGTCTGTAGTGCAATCGCTCCCACTTGGGACTGAGGGATTGGTTGCATAGAAAAGCAACGCTTTCAGCCGCAACTAACACCGAGTTTGTCTGGGAAAGAGCTCCTCTCCCGCCTGCCAACACCACGCAGGGCCGCCAGCAGCCGAACGAGGCAATCAGCCAGAGAGGGGGCGCTCTCGGCCCAGGATCCCGCGGTCCCATTCCCCCAACCGACCCACCAACCCAAGATGAAAATTCCCAGGACCTTCCCCGGGTGTGGCCCAAAAATAGGAAAAAGAGGACTTTTTAAGGACAAGACACAGCCACCTCCTAGATTCTGTCTCCAGGAGCTCCATAAGGAAGGGGTGAGTGTTTGGAGAGGGAAGAATGAGGGACCTTGAGGGCCTGGGACTCATCACACACACCAGCAGCCTGTAGGTGCCTCCCACCGAGCTTCTCCGTGCTCAGGTCCTGAAAATGCCCAAGAAGGAAGATTTAGAATCCTTATTTTGAGGAGCCTCCCGCGTTTCCTAATTGTTTGTTGCCCGTTTTTCACCAAAATCCCAAGAGAAAACATTTGGTAATAAGAGGGGGACTGTGAATTAAATGCTAATTAAGTGAGGTCCCCCGCCCCCACCTGCCTGGCAGCTCTTCGTGTTTAGACTGAACATCCGGCGCGCCCACCATAACATTCCAGAATTGCGGAAAGGGAGCACAGCAGAAAGAGACCTGAGTGAAAGGAACTTCAACCTGATTTGCTTCTTTTTAGCAGCAGCAGCGAGAGAGAGAGAGAGAGAGAGAGAGAGAGAGAGAGAGAGAGAGAGAGAGAGAGAGAGAGAGAGAGAGAGCATTTGGAAGAGGGCCTTTGGAGTGGTGAGTGGCATGGCATGGCCCAAGGAGTGGCTTACGTGCTTGAAATGACACATAGATGTCTGAGCTGGCCTCGGGTTCGCTTTTCTCCCGGAGGTGCGCCTGATTGCATCTGCTGTTGGATCTGAGCTTGCTTGGGGTGTCCCGGGAGAACCGAAGGAACGGCTCCCCTGTGCAAAGTTCAAACGCATTAATATTTTCATCGTATTACCACTATTCAATATAATAATATTTGCTCGGTTAGCGGCACTAATTAGGCCACATTAAAACGGTAGTGTCTCCCTAATGGTGCGTAATGTTGCCCACACTCACATTTTTCTCTCTGAGGATGGGCGGATGGCAGACAGGGGAGGGGAGATCCGCAAGGAGCGGGGCTAGATTAGGGTGTGAAGCCCCCCCAACACACACACACACACACACACACACACACACACACACACACACACACACACGCTCGGCTGGACGTCTGCCGGGTGGCACCACAGTCTCCTCGCGGTCGATCGGACCCTCGCCGCGCATTGGGCCCTGCGCCCAGCACCAGACAGCCTCCTCCCCTCGCCCGGTGCTTTGAACTCTCCTCATTGATTTTTTTTGTTTCCCTTCCCCCATTTGTGTGTGTATTTTCAATTGGTTGGGGTTTTAATGTTTGGGAGTGACCGAGTGAAAGAATTAAAATACTCTTATACCGGATTCCCTCGGCCGAGAGTTGGGGGTCCTGACCCTTCCTCTAAGTCCTGTGATCCCCCACGCCCCCCCCCGTTTTCGATAGAGCCTTATTCTGAGGTTCGATCGTGGGAGTGTAAAGGAAGCTCCCACGGGGCAGGTTGGGTTTGGGTATTTTTGCCTAGTCTTGGGGATCGGCAGTCCACTCTGGCGCCTGGCAGCGAGGCTCGGAGCCGTGCCCCTCCCGCGGGCGTCACGCGCACATCACTCTGAATATGTAACATATTTGTAACAAGCGCGGAGGTGTGATGTGTATGCCTGAACAGGGAAGTGGGAGGGTGGTGAATCCGGATAGGGAAGCAGGGAGCACAGAATTCACGTTGTTCTGCAATCTAACAATCTGAACATTCCTTTATTAAAAGCTGCCGCGTGACATTTACACTGAGCCACCAGCCTCTCTCGCTCTAATCCAGGCGAAAACCGATGTACCATCGAGTTCTGGCTGCTGCGTGCCGGGCCGTTGCTGTCCCCTTCCTGGCTCGGGACTACATCACAGCTGAAGGCCCCGGCCTGGCCTGAGGAGGGGGGGCAGGGAAGCACCTGCTGTCCTCCTGGGGCCCCAGAGTAGAACCTCGAGCCCCGCTCCTGGTCTGCAGCCTGTTCTGGCTCAGTAGTTCTTTCCTCCCCGGAAGAAGCAAACTTCCTTCCCCCCAACCCCGTCCAATCACCCGATCATTTAGAGTTGCAGTTTCCCTTGGTCAGATTCCCGCTCCCCATTCGGTCTGAGTACGCGGTCAGAACTGCTCAGAGAGCAGGAAGCACATTGATTTCAGCCTCTTCCGTCCACAGACAGGCCCTGACAAGGTTGTTAGAACAGTCGGAGAGGTCTATACAATCACTTAATTACCAAAACTGTCAGTCAGGCGAGATGCGGTCTGCGTCCTGGGCTAAGCCAGGCACTCCAGCATTAGGCCGCGCGCGTGATTGATCGGTGCTGATAGCATTGCAAAATAATCACGGCGAATTTTCTGATGTGTGATTTTTTGTCCCAAGTTCATGCTTCAGAGAGGTAATCGGAGGACGAGAAGGGTCAGTGCCATTTCAGATTACCTGGAGTCCTCCAGAAAGGGTAAAATGCCGGGGGTTGCACTCTGTGAAAAAGGGAGGGGGGGCAGGGAGAGGGAGAAAAAGAGGAGGAAAGAGAGCGAGTTATGGATTGCTGGAGGGACTAGAAACAATTCGTCAAACTGCGAGAGATTTCCTTCAGAGCCAGCACATGGCAGATTGATTTTGTCCAACGTCTGTTTAGCCACATTTAAAATGATCCAGCGGTTATTACTGCGATTGGCTTAGGAACTGACAGGCAGTTGTGGGCGCACGGAGTATAGATCCTGTTTACCGGAGACGTGTTCGTAACTGCTGTCAAACACAGTTAAGTAAATATCATTAGGAAAGAGCTCTGTTAAGAGAAATGCCAATCCAATAAATATGCTTTTCCTCCCCTCCCTCTGCAAGGCTGCCTGTGCCTCCCGCAGATGTCTTCCTGCTCCTTTGCAGCTTCGGTCCGATGTCCAGCGCAGGCCGCTGGCGCCCGAGCCTGGAGCACCAGGCCACTGGCCACCGGGGACTGAGGAGAGAGTAGCAGGCCGGGTGAGCCAGCGAAGCTGAGGCAGGCGTCAGGGAGATGCACTCTGCGCGCAGGCCCAGAGCTCCCTTCCACCTGGGAGCTGCAAATCTCCGACCCCAGCGGGCGT